>NC_037674.1:58316223-58502319 GCF_003255815.1 Theropithecus gelada
TCCGTGTTGGGAGATCCACTGCTCTCTTCAAAGCTGTCAGACAGAGTCGTTTGCATCTGCAGAGGTTTCTGCTGCTTTTGTTGTTGTTTAGTTGTGCCCTGTCCCCAGAGGTGGAGTCTACAGAGACAGGCAGGTTTCCTTTAGCTGCTGTGAGCTCCACCCAGTTGGAGCTTCCCAGCGGCTTTGTTTACCTACTTAAGCCTCAGCAATGGCGGGCGCCCCTCCCCCAGCCTGGCTGCTGCCTTGCAGTTAGATCGCAGACTGCTGTGCTAGCAATGAGGGAGGCTCCGTGGGCGTGGGACCCTCCCGGCCAGGTGTGGGATACAATCTCCTGGTGTGCCCGTTTGCTTAAAGCGCAGTATTAGGGTGGGAGTTACCTGATTTTCCAGGTGTTGTGTGTCTCAGTTTCCCTGGCTAGGAAAAGGGATTCCCTTCCCCCTTGCGCTTCCCAGGTGAGGGGATGCCTCGCCCTGCTTCAGCTCTGGCTGGTCGGGCTGCAGCAGCTGACCAGCACTGATTGTCTGGCACTCCCTAGTGAGATGAACCCAGTACCTCAGTTGAAAATGCAGAAATCACTGGTCTTCTGTGTTGCTCGCGCTGGGAGTTGGAGACTGGAGCTGTTCCTATTCCATTTAATACCATTTTCAATATGAATGGGGTTTTATACTATAGCAGTTACGGGTTTTGATTTTATGTTATAAAAACACAGTATTGGTTAGGCACAGTGGCTCACGTCTGTAATCCCAGCACCTTGGGAGTCAGGAGTTAAAGACCAGCCTGGCCAACATGGTGAAACCCTGTCTCTACTAAAAATGCAAAAATTAGCTGGGTGAGGTGAAAGGCACCTGGAATCCCAGTTCCTCGGAAGGCTGAGGTGGGAGAATTGCTTGAACCCAGGAGGTTCAAGACCTGGGCAACAGAGCGAGACTACATCCTAAAAACTGAATTTTGAAGACTACTTAGAAATAAAGTAGAATATGTCATTCAATGTAAATAGGATTATATAAATAAAAATAGAATAATAATAACTAAAATGTAAACTGTAGGAATGCCAGTATTGAGATTACAAGTAATCTTTTAAAATAAAAGAATTGTAATTTTTACCTGGAAAAGTTATTAGACACAAGCTACCATAACCTTTGAATTAAAGAGCTGCCCTTATTGAGGATGTAAACTACACAAACTGATAAATGGCAATGGCGACACTGCAGTACAGTGGGGATGTGATAATGGTTTTAAGTCAACCAGATACCTGATTGAAAAAAATTATTGACACTGACTCCCACCTTACATCTGTTACAAAAACCAGTGTCAGATGGACTGCAGATCTAAATACGGTAAGTAAAACAAAAAAAGCTTACAGAATAACAACATAGAATATCGCCATGACTTTGGAATAAGCAGATTTCTTAAACGTGACACAAAAAGCACCAATCTTAAAAGAAAAAATTGAAAAATATTAGATTATATTAAAACTAAGAACTTCCATTTATCAAGAGACATCATTAGAGGGCAGCAAGATAACTTGTAGAGGAGAAAATATTTGCAATACATATACCCAACCAGGGACTTTTATGCAGAATATATAACGAATGCCTATAAATCAATACAAAAAAGGCGGAGAATCTAAAAGTGGGTAAAGACTTAACAGGCATTCCACAAATCAGTAAACAACAAAGGTCAATATATAAATGAAAAGGACTTTTCGCTTCTCTAGTCACCAGCAAAATCTACATAAGATACTACCCCATACACACAAAAATGACTCAAATGAAAGCAAAAACAAGTAGGAACAAAGATACAGAGCAACTGGAACTTTCAGATACCCTTGGGGGAAGCATAAAGTGGTACATTAACTAAGCTTGAGCATATGCCTACTCTATGACCCAGCAATTCCTTTCCATCAGAAAGCATAGGCATATTAACCAAAAGACACATATAAGAATATCAAAGCGACAATATTCGTAATAGTCAAATACCAGAAATTACTTAAATATCCAACAACAGAAGAGTGGATAAATAAACTGTGGTAGTCACACAGCACAGCAACATGAATGAGCAAATCACAACCATGTGCCACAACATGGATGAACCTCATAAACAGAATGCTAAATGAAAAATGCCCAACACAAGAGCACATTCTATATATAAAGCTTAAAATCGGGTAAATCTAATAGGGTGAAGGGGTGCGGTGGCAGTAATGAGAAAGGAGCTTGGCTTTTGGGATATTTGTAAGGTTCTGTTTCTGGGTCTGGGTACTAGTTACACTGGCATACATTCAGTTTATGAAAATTCATCAAGTTGTGCATTTAAGATTTGCATATTTTTCTATATGCATATTATGCATCAATAAGTTTACTTAAAATGTTGTATGACACAAATTACATGGGTATTTTAAGTGTTTCTGAGTCTTTTAGAGATGCTAATAACTGCAACTAATAAAAATAAACCATTTCAGAACCTATAAAAAAAAACTGGCAGCAAAGGGGAGAGCACATGGTTCGTCTCCTTGTATCAATTTTCTCCACATCCTCTAATGACTGATAAAATGTGGCTTTCACTGCGAAGTCTTTACACTGATTCTCCCGGCCAGGTCTGTCCTCAATCAAATCACTTCCTTACTCAAGTGCATGTAACCAGCCTCTTGGCTGCATACTTCTGTCTACACTCTGGCTCCTGACATTGTGGTTCACATCAAGTTTGGTCTTTTAAATATCCACTGGAGGATGCTCAAAAAGGCTCAGAAAACTGTTCTTTGATTTTGGTCTGCTTCATTTTTTGGGAAAGCAAAACAATCCCCAGCACCACATGCTTCTCTACAGCTGCCTTTATTTATTTATTTAAAAACATCCAACACATTACTCAAAGAATTTCCAAGTGTCTCCTTCCACTTTTACCATCTACCACTGCCAAAATCTAACCACTAGCAGAATAAAATAATCTCAGCTCACATCATGGGAAATATTTCTTTGGCTCTGAGAAAACCAGAGAGAAAGTGCTGCAAAATGTAGGCTAGGAAAATAACGTAAAAGTTATTTCAAGTTGATGATTTCCACAATGTGGAACGTGATGGTCTTGTATATGTGACTCTCTGAATAAAGACACCAAAAATACTGTAAGGTAAGATTATCATTTTTAATTGACCCCAAGTAGAAGACTCATAAGGGATTTTCACGGGAATCCCCTTTACTCTATTGAGGTACTCAGGTGTGTCTTCTCAACAAGCGTTCTTTAGATTTATCAGCAACAAACTAAAGAATTCCACTGTATACAAAGCAAACATGCTGATAGAGCATCTTTGAAGAAGCTTTCATAAGACAGACTAACGCAAAGAATTTTTTCAAGGCTTCCCAGCCTATGACTACCAGTGAAGTTAGATTAATAACAACAATCAAATCACACTGGCTCTCTGTTCCCACCAGTTCATACGGGGCCTTATTTGGAATGTGTTCATCAACTAATCTGGGCATCCTAGTGGAGATTCCTCATGGGCCCAAGAGCTCATACTTGCCGTAGATACTTAAACACTAGGGTTGTCAGGGTGCCCAAACTCTGCAATGGTTTCTGGAATAGTGGAAATGCTCCTTTCTTCTGCCTCACTCTCTTAGAGGGAAAAAGGCATTGCTGTGATCCAATGTCTTACAGAGGTCAAGTTCTTCCAGGTTTTACTCTTACCTTCCAAAGGTCTCAATCAGGGGAGCAATAGGGCTGGGCCAAAAGGCAAATCAAGTGACAGGCAGCACATCATTCCTCCCTCTTGAGACTAAAGCTTGACTACTGGATTACCCTGTCATGTCTGGTTTCTTCTCCCTTAGGAGGAATTTCATTCCAGGAGGTACTCCAATCACTTTCAAGAGCTCATTCTACCAATTCTCTGGACTTGCCCCTCCTCTGAACCCTAGAAAATAATACAGTCTATACTGAAGCTAAACTATTTGCATTACTATTCTCCATAAAGAAAATGGGCTTAGCATGGTGGCTCACACCTGTAATCCCAGAACTTTGGGAGGCTGAGGAAAGAGGCCCAGGAGTTCAAGACCAGCCTGGGAAACACAGCAAGACTCTTTCTCAAAAAAAAAAAAAAAAAAAAAAAGAAAAAGTAAAAATTAGCCAGGCATGGTGGCATGTGCCTGTAGTCCCAGCTACTCAGGAGGCTGAGGCAGGAGGATTACTTGAGCTCAGAAGTTCAAGGTTACAGTAAGCTATGATCGTGCCACCACAATCTAGCCAGGGCAACAGAGTGAGACCCTCTCTCTAAATAAATAAATTAAACAAATAAAAAACAGAATGGCTCATAGGATTTGGCTTATGTGGCAGAAGAAGCGGCAATACTTCCTAGTACACTCAGGTAATGAGAAAAGCCTTCAGGGAGATATGGAAGCAGTCAGGTCTCCAGACCCAGTACCTTATCAGGTAAACAAAATCATCTCTAAAATGGTCTGTTTTAGTCAACATGAATTTTTTTTTTAAGCTGTGCAAGCAAGTTTTATAGTTTGCTTGTAAAATAGCACTGTCTCTGATTGATTTTAAAGATAGAATGACAAAAATGTAAACTCCAGCAAGTCCTCAGATCTCACCTACTCTACTAATGAGGAATCTGAGGGTAGCGTGGGGAAAGGCACATCCCAGACCAGATAATCTCGGGCAGTTCTGGAGAGAGCCCAGTTTTCCTGACTTCTAGGCCAGTTTTTTTTCCTCTGTGCCATGTTTCCTCAGTATCTCCCAGATAAGAAGGCTATATTTTCTAAGGCCAAGTCATAATATATCCTCTTCTTTTCACAATCATTGAAATCTCTTTCACAGTGGCCCTCCCTCCCTCCACTGAAAGAAAAGTAAAAATGCCAAATCTGGCTGGTAGAGAAGGAGAAGGGAGGCAGACCAACTGGTGGGAACAAAGAGGCAGGGGTCCACCCTCACTTCTATACAGCTGGTTATGCACAGAAACGGGAAGAGGGGCATCAAGGTGGAGAGGGTGAAGCAATAATTCCAAAAAGACCAGTGTCTAAACCCAGAATCATCCTTACAGAAGCGCAAAAGGGTTGGGCAAAGAAATACTAGGTCCCTTGTCTACAAATACCTCTCTATGGGTGAAACTGGTTTAAAATTAACATCAACTGGAACCCTGAAAGGAAAAATGAGGGACTAAGTACCTTGACAATCTAAATACAATCAGGCAAGGAAACTGTGAGAGAGTACTAACTCTATTCTATCCCAGCTTCCACACCTCTATTGACCACACATAGGAAGACCTCAGGTGTTGCTTCAGCACCTCTGGCTTTGCTATCTTCTTTCTTCTAATCTATTAACTCTTCCCCATCCCCACTCCCCAACTCCTACTCACTATGGCCTTACTGTCTCTCTACTCAGATACTCACCAGAATTGCTGCATTTGGCATCTAGTAGATCCTCCATAGATATTTGTTGAATGAATGAGTGAACCCAATTTGTGTTACTGATCAGTTAAAATGAAAAAATGAAGCACTAACTGTGATTAAACTGGCAAAAAAAAAAAAAAAAAGAAAAAAGAAAAAAGAAAAAAAAGAAAAAACCACCACCACAACAAAATATACTGATTATCACTGGAACACTGCCTCAAACAGGAAACACAATGACCATGGCAATAGACTAATTATCCATTAAAAGGGACTGGTTTTAGAAAAACACAACATTCATTCAGCCATGAGAAAAAAATATAGTCAATCTGAATGTGACAACAAATTCTATGATCCAGAAGTAAAAACTACTAAGATAAATTTTGATTTTTATAAAAAGTAAAGTAGAATAAAATAAAATTAATCATATAAGATCCTTTCCTCTCCCCTATTAACATAAAAAGGTATACTTCTTGGTAGCTTGGTAAGAAGATAAACATGGTATAGGTAATTTTTCTTTTTTTTTTTTTTAAGACAGGTTGGAGTACAGTAGTGCAATCATGGCTCACTGCAGCCTCCACCTTCCCGGGCTCAGGGGGGTCCTCTCATCTCAGCCTCCTCAGTAGCTGGCACTACAAGCTCAGGCTACCATGCCTGGCTAATTTTTGTATTTTTGTAAAGAAGAGATTTCACCATGTTATCCAGGTTGGTCTCGAACTCCTGGGCTCAAGCAATCTGTCTGCCTCGGCCTCCTGAAGTGCTGGGATTACAGGTGTGAGCCACTGCACCTGGCCTAAAATTTTTTTTTAATTGACCAGTTATCACGAATATCGGCTAGATTCTTAAAAAGTCTTTCATAAAAAATATTGAATGGATAAAATGGTATCCCAAGTTACTTTAAGCTCTAAATACATAGGGTCTTATGATTCTACTAGCAAATTTCCCTTTCATTACGGTACATTCTGTAACTCAATACATAGTTTTTCCTAAATGTAACTGACTGCGACAAAATCATCTCCAGATGACCAGTAAGACTGAAGTTAATTTATATTTCTGCATTTTGTATATCCACAAAAATAAATTTTAAAGCTTCTGAAAATCATTTCAGATAAACTTTGTGACTATACTTGACATGAGATGGACAGAAAAATATCTGTTACCTGATATACATTTACTATCCTCAGTAACAACAGAGAAAAACACAACCATGTGAACACAGAGCTCTAGAAGTGGAAGCAGCTTGGCAATTTACTTGCTTTAAAACAACTTGCCTGCAATGTGGAATCTCTTTCATAATATCCCCAAGAGAAGATGGTCATGAATTCTAATTTATGTGTGTCCATGTGTGTGTGTATGCATGTGTGTGTGTATGTGTATATGAATTCACTTATTCATTATGAACATCTCCTGCATAACAAGTTCTCTGGTAGGCCAATGAACATGACACTGCCTCTATCCCTCAGGCTCTTCCCGGTTTTCCTGTGTTATATTCAAATCATATTCTGTATTATAACACCACCGCTTCTAGTTTTACTTTCTGGAATAACACAAGCCTTTAAATTCTTGAAAGCTGGCTATCACATCTTCCCAAATACTTCTTTTTTCATAACCTCCGGTCCCCTAAAAACTTCCAGTTCCCTCCATGCTCCATGTACAAAATTAATAAAATATTGCACTTAGGTAAAAAAATCAGCTGTGGCTGGGCACAGTGGCTCACACCTGTAATCCCAGCACTTTGGGAGGCTGAGGCAGGCAGATCATGAGGTCAGGAGTTTGAGGCCAGCATGGTCAACATAGTAAAACCCCATCTCTACTAAAAATACAAAATTAGCCAGCTGTGGTGGCACACACCTGTAGTCCCAGCTCTCAGGAGGCTGAGGCACAAGAATCAGTTGAACACAGGAGGCAGAGGTTGCAGTGAGCTGAGATCACGCCGCTGCACTCTCCAGCCTGGGCAACAGAGCGAGACTCTGTCTCAAAGAACAAACAAAGAAAGAAAAAACCAGTTGCACAAACAGGTATATTTCTAGGCAGCTATTTGTGTGGGAAAAGCTCTTCGGTTTGTGGTTGACAACAGGTTTGGTGTGAGCTAATAGTCTGAAGTAGCTGCTAACTCAATCTTAGGTTTTCTTTCATGAAGCACAGGGACAGTTTACAAAGTAACAGGTTCCTTTAATGGTCACTTATATCTGAAGTATTATTCTGTTAGGAAGGACAGGTTGGGCCAAAGAGGATGGCAAGTTGCCTGTATATCATATTTTACAGGTATGAAGGACATGGAGCCAAAATGTGGTATGAAGTCAGATTTAATCACCAGAACAGTCAGCCAGTGAAGGCACCAGCGTACAATCAGGAGGAAAATTAGGCATCCAACCTTACGCCAAGATTGGAGCTGCTCTGGTACTGCGGCATTTTTAGAGGGTATGAGGTGGAAAGACAACAAGGAAGTTTGCAGGTGAAAAAGCCCAGCAAGGAGTAAAGGGAACTGGGAGGTGACAGCCCACCTGATACCAAGGTTTACTGAGAAGGAGATGGCAAAATCAGGGATTTGTCCAGAGAATTTTACCACAGAAGCCCTCTGGCTATATACTCAGCAGCAAAAAGTACCAACTTTTTCAAATGTAGGGAGAAAGAAAAGTTGATAATCATATTTTATAATAATTTTGTCCTTAAAGTAAACTTTGTGTTCTTGAGTAACTCAAACAAAGCATTGCATATTGCAGGGTACATCTGCTTAATCTTCAAACACATGAGATAAAAATGAACTTGGCAACAAAGTTTGTTTTTTAGCAGGCAGCTTTCTCACTCTCTCCTTTGGGATGTTAATCTCCTTATTTTGGGGGGAAATCCTTGCCTCCTCCGGATCTGGTTATAAGACACCACTTAGGGGCATCTTTCAGGATTAATAATCACTGGCCCAATTGTCCTTGCTCTGCTGAATATGTCACACTACCGCTCCACAGAGAGCAACAGGGGCCAGGTGAGAACAGGTTTGTTTGGTGATAACTTGCACCACCCTCCCCTAAATCTGACGGAAGGAGCGGAGAGAAATGTAATAATAAAGGTTCTAAAGATGGTCTAGCAAAATGTATTCTGTAGCTCTGAGGAACTGAATAGTTAGCCATTTTGAATATTATCACTGGATTTACAATAGGCCCTTGTGTTCTGTTTGTGAATAGGGTCAGTTGGCAGCTAGTTACGTTTCTTAGGGAATTATTGAAGTCAGCATTAAAATAAAACCAAACACAGGATTCCCTAAAAACTGCAAAGCACTGGGAAGTCTGCCTAGAACAATATCAGGTCATCTTACAAGTCCAAGAGCAGAATACTTGAGCAGCACATATTAGTAATAGAGGGATCACCTTTCAACGGTGGCTAGAACTGGTCATGCCTTCATGCTTGTGTCCATGGTTTTGGTTTACTTTCTATGGGGTTTCAGAACTCTGGGACCTCAGAGGTGGGTAAAGATGTGAAGCAGGCTAGAGAGTGGCTAAGAAAAGTGACCTAGTCTTACTAGCTATCACTATAATCAGTGGTTAATAATTATTTTTAGCCAAAATATTTCATCATATTTGAACCTATTCGAAAAGTCATTATAAATGTCTATCTTAGAAAGGTCCAACTGCTATATTACTGTGCAAAAGATCTGTAGTTGAGATACATAAGGTTCTGGACAATAAACAATAGTCCTGGTACCCACAGGAAACAGCAGAAGCGTGAGGTAAGTAATAAAGCAAACGGTAGCACACATTTACAGCAACCTCAGAGAGTGATTTAGAAGCATTAATTACCACCAGGAAAGGTATTCTAACAATGGAAAAGACAAAATCCTGCAATGAGGTTGACCTGTGAACCATAAGCTCAGTTGCCTGGTGGAAGTAAGCGTTAATTACCACAGTGAGTCCTCTCCCTGAGAAGGAGAAGGAACCTGTTCCTTCTACTACCCCACCTGTCACATTTCACATTAAAGCAGCACCCACCTGTACCTTCCCAGCAGGACCAACCACAAAAGGAAACTAAAAGCATAGTCTAAAATGAGATGAAGAACAAACTGTCCAAGTTAGCATAGATATTTTTCAGTGCTCTCTAGTGCCCTACTAAATGGTTTCTCTGGCATTTCATGTTCATGTTATTTTGGGAATTTCCCCCCCAAATTTGGAGAAGTGGTGGAAAAAAAGATACTTAGGTAAACTGTAAGGAAGAAGAGGAAAACTTCCAACTCCCAAATTCCTCACAATTTGACAGATAAGGGATTATTAGATGAAATAGAGTGAAACAATCTACGGTGAAAACATATGCAATCATAAAAACAAAGAAATGCAGAGTTTTATTATCTGAGGATTTAGAGACAAGAACAACTTAAAGAGTAGTGTGAATAATAAGTCCATTGTTTAGCTAACAAATAGGAGACCTTCATTTCCCCAGGCTGTGCTAACATGAAGCAAATCCTTTAGTGAAGGAAAAAGAAAGAAATCTATTTTTATATCCACTGCTACAATGGATTTTGTCTCTTAGAGATAAAGCTAAGTTCTGACTATTTACAAATGAACTCACAACATACATATTACCCCAACCCATAAGACATGCAAATTCTTAGGAATGTTTCCTGTGTGTGTGTGTGTGTGTGTGTGTGTGTTCCTCAATTCATAGAGTTAAAACACTGGGTCACCTACTTTCAAAACTAAAAAATTAAAGTTAAAATTGTATCTCTACTCCATACCATAAACCAAGATAAAAATCTAGATGGATTAAAAAGTGACACATATGTGTAACTATTAAATAAAATTAAAATGCATGTCTTCATAAATGAAAAAAGTAAAGAAGAAAAAAGCTAAAAATCCAAAAACAAAAAATCGAACTTGTAAATACTTTAAAGACATTCAGCAAAAAATTTTTTTAAATTATATCTTTTCTTATAAATTTTTACTTTTATGGCAAAAAATCATAAAGTTAAAAAGCAAGTCAAAAATGGAAAAGAATTATCAGAACACAGATGAATAGCTTCAGATAAAAAGATTTTACCAATAAATCAGAAAATGAATACCACAATTTAAAAACACAGCCAAAGAATACAATTAAAAAAAATGTAAGTGGCCAACTTAGATATAAGGTAGTGTTCAACCTCTTTAATAGTAAAAGCAAATTTAAACTAAAACTCAATACTTTTAGTTACTGACATATTCAGGACTCTATTGTTGAAACAGTTTTGCAGTATTTTTTCCCTAGAAAATCAAAGGGCCTGTTTGCATATGGAAATTAATTAGCCTTGAAAATTATACAGTATTTTCTTACAATTTAAAATCTCTATTTTAAATCTCAATTTAAAATCTCTTCATTCCCACTCATTCCTAACTTGCTTGTTTTCCCCTTTCCACAGTGAGACATTTAACTATTTTTAAATACATCTTTTTAAATACATCTGCTATTTACTTATCAATTCTAGTATATTTTGTTGTATAAAATTTAATTTTTGCTTTTTTCTTTACTAGTATCTTCTTTTTTTTTTTGTAAGGGGGGACTTGTCATTCTTTCCCTGATTACCTCAGTGGAATGAATAGTTGATTTTTTTTTCTCACTAAATAATGAAAGCAAAGGCTAGCTTTTTATACTCAGAGTTTGGGAATCACATCTAAAGGCTTTGATATGTTGAATTCTTACTTTTGTCAATTTTTAAATCCACATAGGCACACTTCTTTCCATCTTTAATTAATATCTATAAAATGCAGGGAGTAAGGCCAAAAAGCAATAGCGGGGAAAGGCCATTAACATAACACAAAAATATTCTAGCCTAAAGTACTATATTGTCTGGCTTTTTAGTAATGCCCAACCTGAAAAGCGTATCTCTTAACCATATAAAACGGTAAAAGAATGGTGCCCTGGCAGTTAAACACTCTCTCACAAACTGAATCATTTCCAAATATTAGGTGTTCCAGTCTCACTGTGTTTTGATATTGTCAGAAATGTCAGCCACTTTTTTTTTTTGGTCCATTTAAGCATTCATTACCTTTATTTTTAATATAATTAACTCGATTATAAATTTATGTGATTTAATCTTTAATAATGGCCAAGTTTAACAACTGGTTAACAAATTTCCTGAAAATTCAGCGATCTGCTCTTATGAGCCAACAGTTTTCCTTTTCCATTTCCAGACCTGAGTGTTCTATTCCACCCTTTTGGAGGTTCTAGTCCCACATGACTTGGTGTTGGTCTTTTTCCTGTATCTGTTTCTAGTCTACAAACTCCACAGTACTTGAGTCCTCTTTGATGATCAAGGCTTGTTTTGCTCTAAATTGCAGGTCCCCTGGAACTGACATCTCATATTGTGCAAATAATTCCAATGATTCAGGTGCTTGTTAAGTAGTCTTTTGAGCACTCTCTCACTGGAACCTCAGCCTGTAGTGATTTTAGACTAATTTCTAGAGGTATGTTGTTTTTCATTTCCTTGAACTCTGAGCAAAGATCACCATGCCCTTTGGATATTTTGTTATACCTTCCTACGGAAGCTATTTTTATCAATTTTTAAGAGTAATTGCAAAAACGTTCTTTATTATACATCATCTTACAAAGGAAGTTTGCAGGGGATGATAAGTGCTAGTGCTACTGTAGTGTTTTCCTACAGAGGAGGCACTTGTTAATGAGCAAAGAGGCCAACATTGTGACAAATACCTGGAGCTTCAGTTTCACTTCTTTCTAATAGGGAAAACAAATATTGTAAAATAGGTGTAATTTATCCTAAAGCTGTTTGGTTAAAGTGAAATGTAAATGTTTTAAACCAAAGGATTGCTCTACTCTGTAACTGCAAACTTAATTTCTACTTTGCTCTAAGAGTGACTTAGGAGACTGTATTTTAGTATCTAGCTGATTAGAATTATTTTGAACATCTTTTTATTATTAACTTTGAGTTTTAGTTTATTTTGGTCCGAAAATAAATAATAGCTTATGCAGATTATATTTTGGAGATTTTATTAAAACTTTTCTTGTGACCCAGTAAATTCAATTTTTAAACTTAATTTCCACTTAAAGTACAAAATTTTGTATCTATCTATTACACCAAGCTTATTGTTTATATTATTTAAATATTCTATTTTCATATTTATCCTCTACTTAATTTACATGTCAAATTCTGGAAGGCATGTCCAAGTCTTCTCATACAATTTCTATTCTGTAAATTCTAATTATTTTAATGTTTTGCTTTATATGCACAGTATCTAAAACGTCTGGAGGAGGGAATACTTTTTAAAGTTTTATATTTTGCTCTTTTTTACCTACTTAATCTACTTTAACTTAATCTCAGTCATATTATTCTATGGTTATTCTTTGGAGCAATATACACTGAGATTTTGTTCTATATTTCACGGTAATAACTATAATAATGAAGTGAACGGCCTTGTGTTTCCAGACTTTTAGGATACTCTGTAATTCAGTGCCACCTTACTTGGGATATAAAGACTTATGAACATTATAATTTTAGTTCCAACTATATTTTTCTTTAATAAAATATAACTGTTTGTCCTGTTGAATGCTTTTCCTCTTGAAATTTCGTCTACCTAACACTAAATTTGTATCTTTACAAAATTGTTTACTTGAAACAATTGTTGTCTTTATCTTTTATTTTCAAACTTTGAACTGCTTTATTTCACATGGTTCCTGCAAACAGCATGATTCTCCTGAGTTTTTTGGAGTGCCCAATCTAAAGAGTCATTCTCTTTTAATTAAGTTGTTAAGTTCCCTCACATCTCCTGTGGTAATATATTTGGTCTTGGGTCTAGCATACTTCAATTTTCTTACTTTTTTCATCTTAGTTTTTTCGTTATGTTTTATTTTACCAAATGAAGTTTTCTTCATTCTTTTTTAGAAATCTTCACTTAGTAGGAAATTACATATCCTATTTCTCTCTCTGACTAGTGAGTTCCTTAAAGAAAATCTAAATCTATCTGTCTCTACCTGTATCAAGAACAATGCTATAACTGCTGCTTCCTCATTGGGAAAAGTTAAAAATTCACTATCTTTTAAGTTAACTTTTCTTTTACTTTACAACCCTACTCTATCTACTTTCTAGGTTTTGTTAAAACAAAGATTCTACATTCAGATTTTTAAAAACAATGTGCATCTTCCCTTTCAACAATTATTTTTAAAAAGACCTAAGCTTGAGAAACTATAAAAACACTTAGTTGGCTTAACCAGTACACATTAATAATTTTGTTGTTCTCTATTCTTTCCTCTATGTTGTTTCACATTATAATTCATTTCTTGGTTAGCTGCAGTACTATTTTAAGTAGTTCTTTGTTAAAAGGAAAGGTGTATCAATGGCAAACTTCGTGAGATTTTGCAATGTTAGAGAACGCCTTTATGTTTTTTTCTTTTTTTTTTTTTGCTCATGCATCCAATCATTCTACAAATACAGTCATGCATCACTTAACAACAGGAACACATTCTAAGAAATGCATCCTTAAGCAATTTAATCACTCTGTGAACACAGAGTATACTGACACACAAATTTAGATGGTACAGCCTACTACACACCTAGGCCAATATGGTGTGTAATGCTCCTAGGCTACAAACCTATACACCCTGTTACTGTAGTGAGTACTACAGACAATTGTAACACAATGGGAAGTATTTCTGTATCTAAACATAGAAAAGGTTCACTAAAAACAGGGTATGATAATCTTATGGGACCATCATCATATATGTAGTCCTTCACTGAATGAAACATTGTTATGCAATGCATGACTGTATTTACTGAGTATGTATCATGTGCTAAACGTTTTTCTAGATACAAGAGGTACAGTAGGGAAGAGTAGAAAAAAATCCCTACCCATATGGAGCTTACATTCCAAGAGTCTAGAAGATTACACAATTCATGAATCACATGTTTTTTCCTCTCAAAATTCTACAGCCAAGAAGAGATGCTTGATGTTGACTTCACTTTCTTTTCTTTCTTTTAACTATTATTTTTTAAAGTGGGCATCCTGCTTCAAACCATCTGGATGTTCTGGAATATTTTCTTTAGTCTTCAAATTCATATTTTTCTCTGGATTATTTCAAGGTCTAGGTTAAGGGTCTTCTTTCTCCCAATGTCTTCCCTGTACTCCAACTATGCCTGTTACTAAGGGTGTTCTTTCAATGAGAGTGCAAGTCCTTAAAAACTCTCTCTTATTATTCTTTCCAGTATAAACACACACGCATATATACATTAGTATATACATTTATTTATGTTGAATTCTCTGTATATATTTTTCATGTTTCCAGTCTTTTCACTTAAAATTTTCATGTTCTGGCCTGAGCACAGTGGCTCACGCCTGTAATCCCACCACTTTGGGAGGTTGAGGTGGGCAGATCATCTGCGGTCAGGAGTTCGAGATCAGCCTGGCCAACATAGTGAAACCGTCTCTACTAAAAATACAAAAATTAGCCGGGCATGGTGGTGCGTGCCTGTAGTCCCAGGTACTTGGGAGGCTGAGGTAGGAGAATCACTTGAACTTGGGAGGCGGAGGGTGCAGTGAGCCAAGATCACACACTCCAGCCTGGGCAACAGAGTGAGACTCTGTCTCAAAAAAAAAAAAAAAAAAAAAAAAAAAAATTAAAAAAAAAAAATTCATGTTATTTTTCTTTGAGTTTTATCAGAATTCCTTTATCTTCCTTCTCACTCAGTGATTCAGGTTTCTTCAGTATTGAATCTGTTCCTCACTGCTTTGTTTTAAAATTCTGTAACCAAGTTTTTAATTTCCACTAACTTTTTCTCTTCTCAGTTCATTTGTTTTTCTTGACTATCTGCTCTGATTTGAATCAATGCAATGCCCTCTTAATTCTACTTTGAGTAATAACTCATTTTTCTCAGTTTTCTCCTGTTTTGTACAAGAAGTCTGTTTCAGACAGGAATATCACCTTTGTTGGTCAAACTGGTCTTTACTTTTGAATACTACATCTTTCTATATGTCCATGGATTCGTCTATGTTCATTCCAAGAGAGGGAAGTATCCATGTTTGTTTTGTGAGTCATAAGGAGTTGTGCCAGATAGTGTGTAAGTGTTCAAATCGGTGGTCTCCATAAAAAAAAGGAGGATAGATTTTGGTTTTATTATAAATTTATTTGCCATGTTAGTGATCCAACATTTGTATAAATAATAAGGGGCTGGCAAGTAGAATCAGAATAAGGGATTTTACTTTTGTTCAAAATATATATTCCAGGTCTTGAGTAATCTAAGTGATAATACTGATAAATAGGAGTATCTATTATACAGGTGTTACGTATGTGTATTATATATATATAATTCATGTATATCTGGATTTATTATATGTGTATATATACAGATATATATGTATGTATGCAAATTAACTTTAATATCTACTTAAATATGGATATCAGATCACAAGTACAACCTCAACAATGCCCCCAATATATATATATACACTGGGCGGGTATTATTTTATTCTCCAACATTCCTTGATTTTTTTTTCCATCTCATTGCCATCCCTACTGTAACCAAAAAAAGGGGAGTTTATTTTCTCAAGTAATTGCTTAAAATTCCTTTCCATCGCCTCAGATATTTAAAGAAAACTCACAGTTTTCATTGTCCCATCTTTTCTCCTTGGCTACTTCCCTACTTTTCCCTACAAATATTATGCATTATTCACATTGCAGTAAGTTACACCCATTAAATATAAAAAAGAAGAACAATACAACACACCCTGAAATCTTTGGGGCTACTAATTTCTAAAAAGATTACTTCAAGCAGTAAAGTTTTATTTTATAAAAAAGAAAGTTTAAAGTTTCATCATTCAAATGTAGCCTATCTAAAACACCTGGAAATGATTTCAAAGTTTTCAAAGTCACTATTCTAATAGGTATTACTTCCAACCTAACCATTACTGGCCTTTGAAATATAGAAGCTAAAAACAGACTGCACAGATCAACTACTACAGATAAAAGCATTTTGAAAAGCATACGGTACTATGAAAACATAAGGTGGTAGTATTAAAAATTGATTTGGACATGAAATCCCCAACTCATTCATTTCAGTGATTCCATAGGGCTTGGATGAGGGCAGAAAATAGTGAGACTTTCATCCAGATTCAGTTCAGCATCTTACTGGGATCATTTCAGGCCAGTCAGCTGTAATCAAATTACACTCCACCCAGACATGATTAGAAACAAACTAAGGTTTTGATCAAGTGCCACAGGTTTTTCACTCAAGGCCATCATGCTCACTTTCTTGGAAGACACTTGGAAATTATGTGATCAAATCTGAAAGTAACTTTTCAAGAGGTATGTGTGGTCTTTCTGACAAGAACTTTATATTTGCAACTGACCTAAAATCTCTGGCTGTAACTAATTAGTGATAAAATAGCAATAATGAATATGGAATGCAAGCTAGAAGAAATCTTAAGACTCTAAAACACACGTTAACAGAATGAAATTTATAATATCTGCTATTATATCTCATCTATCAAATATAGCCAAGAATATGGAAGAAAAAAATTGTTAAAGATAGGCCTAGTAGGAATTTTTAAAAAACATCTGCTGAGACAAAGAAGGCTGGGCATACTGCATGTAAAAGTAAAAATACAGGCCGGGCGCGGAGGCTCACGCCTGTAATCCCAGCACTTTAGAGGCTAAGGTGGGCAGATCATTTGAGGTCAGGAGTTCAAGACAAGCTTGGCCAACATGGCGAAACCTCATCTCTACTAAAAATATAAAAATTAGCTGTATGTGGTGATGGGTGCTTGTAATCCCAGCTATTCAGGAGGCTGAGGAAAGAGAATAGCTTGAACCTGGGAGGTGGAGGTTTAAGTGAGCCGAGATCACCCCACTGCACTCCAGTCTGGGTGACAAGAGTGAAATTCCGCCTCAAAAAATAAAATAAAATAAAATAAAAATACAGTAAGTAAAATCAGGTGTTTTGAAAACGTATGGAACCTACTGAAATAATTAAAATATAAGCAGATGAAGCAGATTTAGCAGTGACAAAAATTAGAATTATTCAGGGATAACCACTTCTTAGTAATCATGCAGTCATACTCACTGCTTTAAGCTTAACTAAGTGCTTTAATAAACATTACATTATTTGGGTTTCACACCACCATGAGATGGAAAGCCCTGTGAACTTATAAAGAGAATAGCAACAGTAATGAATTTGAAACATGGCAAAAGAGAATGTGAGAAACTGCCCAGGGACAGAGATTATATACACTTATAGTATAGTGGCTCTTGACACTGTGTAAGCAAGAGCTTAATACACATCTGTTGAACTGCACCAAACTGATAACATATTCAATACCACTTTTATTAAAAAAAAATATAAGAAAGAAAGAAAGAGGTAGGCAAAAAAAGTACAAAAGCATGTGTGTGAGAGAAGCACTATAGGAAAAACTATGGAAGGCTATAAGGTGATTTGTGATCAATGGTTATATCAGAGAAGTGGTGGCAAAGATGAGGAGACTTATTTTGACACTTCTTTATTGTCTGGATTTTCACAATAAGCATGTATAACTTTTGAAATTCTAATGAGTAAAACCAAAATAAAAATGTGCCAGCTAAATTTGTTAACAAACAATGAGTATTGCTTTTAAAACAAAAAATTCAAATTATGTGTTTTTTAAAAATGAAAGATAAAACACCCTAGGATTATGCTATAGTTTGTGACTACGGGATCCTGAAAATAGAACAGTTAACTTTATGATCACATATACTTGACAGAGATCTTGGTGGAGAAAGAAATTTAGATTCCATTAATCTGTATTGAGCACCGTCAGGTATTAGACACTGTACTAAGCAACTCTGCAGTAACTTAGGACTTAGAAAGCACCTGTACTCAATTCATGCACAGCCTTCCTCATACATACCCAATTATATCCCCTTTCAGCTTTACACATAAGCAACCCCTATACTTTGAACACAAAGTCAAAGATAACTATTTTCTACTTGTCAAATACTTCCATTCATGACAGTCCATGGCATTATTACATTTAAGAACAGTTAACTTGCCCTTATTTTGCCTAAACTTGGAGGCACTTAGCTAGAGTAAAATTTGGCAAAACAAAAAGATAACTCGTTTTGTCAGGCATTGTAAACTGCCTATCAGAGTATAAGGTGTATTTCGCAACTTAAATTCTGAAAAAGGTCATTCTTCCCTCCCCTGCCTCATAAGTGACTGGCTGTTATTGACTACACCTAGCTTTCTATTACTATGTCTACTTTAAATTAAGAGGCCAAATCTATTATTTGGAAATACACGTGGCTTAATCAACTGAAGGTGCTCACAGAAATCTTCAACCTCTTTCAAGAACTCTTTACATGCCATGCAAACTATTGTTCCATCTGGGCTCTCCCACCCAACTCAGGGCCTCACTCTCCTCATTCTGGAACACAGTGCTGTCGCTAACACTGTGAGCAGCCACAGTGGCTGAACCAGGCTACTCTCTGTCTGTCTCTGCTTGGCACTGGAAAATTCCTTTGTCTTTATACTTAGCAGCAGTGTAATCTTAGAGAAAGATCTTTAATTGGAGAAGACTTTACTGAAAACTCACTTGGGAGTCCTTAGGGGAGTTGAAAACAGATCATTGAAATCTCTTCTGCAGTTGGGTTTGGTCAGTAGAGCCACTGGGCTGACTGGATCTTCAGCCCAAGTGCAATCCCAGTTCTTTTACTGGGAGGCACCTATACCATTCCAGACTAGACCAAACTTCGCTCTTCATTTTGATAAAACCAAACTGCTTCCTAAGATTCATTCCATACTTATTTCTTGAGTACTTTGTTCAAAGCAGACTACTAAATACTGTCAGGGACACAAAAATGAATCCAGTGCCATACTCAAAGAACTTATAATATCTATGTCTTAAATTGGTAGGACACAAAGGAGAACATCTCAGTACTGACTTACATTTAAAGAATGATCAGAAAAACACAAAAAGCAGCTATTAATCGAAATAAAATAGGATATACCTTCCAAAACATCAGAGAATTTAAAAATGCAGAAAAGTTTAGTCAAAAATGCACTTACAGAATTATTAAAATCAAAGCATAAAATAATCAAGGACAAAATATATCAGTGATAATAAGGGTGACCACATAGAGCTTATTGTCCAAGTTAGGATTTTAAACAGTGAGACACTATTAATAACTTCTCCAAGATGACAGGCATAAACCAGACGTCCTCAGCAACCCAGGCTGTGAGGCCTCCCTAGTTATGAAAATAAATAGCTTGCTTTACTCAAAACGAGACATGGAGTTAACGGGTTCAAATGCTCAGCTTCGTCTCTACTTTTCCACAGTCCTGTTTTTGGAATTAAGTAATCAATGAGGCAAAGAAAACAAAATAGGATACACAAAAAACTATATGATGAATACAAAGAACAAAACTATGGATCTGCTACATTTTAAAATAAATTTAAACTTGGTAATGATTTGTGGCCTTGGGAAATGTCAGCTTCTCTCTTCCTTTTGAGGAGCCAGCTATTTCTCCGCCTGTCCTTTCCAATGGTTTTGCCCCTTACAAAGTGAAAGACCTGGGTTCTAGATCAACTCTCAAACTATCAGCTGCCCAAGCTTGGAGGAGACCCAGCCTCTCTGTGAGTCTCTGATTATTTATAGGAGAAAGGGCCTACAGAATCTATGAAACTCAAGGGTTCTATATGCAGAGTGTCAAAAATCATTAGAGCATATTTTCATTTTTAATAATCATAGTAAGTGAGGAGAATCAGTAACAGTATTTCAAATAATTTCAGCTACACAACTATACAGAAAATAAAATTGTAGCTAACAAGCAATGGCTGGGATAGTGTAATTTGTTGAGCAAGTCAAAACCCTTTCAGTTTTTTAATATGCAAAATGAAGAGAAATTTACCACTAAAGTTTGTTTCAAGGCTTAAGAAAACAAACAAAACTGACTCAGTGAACACCTCGCATGCAGCTGGTACTAAATAAACATTGGTTAAATCTAATTTGATATATCTTTCAAGTGCATTAATCATTGTGGCATTGGCTGGGAGCAGTGGCTCACGCCTGTAATCCTAGCACTTTGGGAGGCCAAGGTGTGCAGATCATGAGGTCAGGAGTTTGAGACCAGCCTGGCCAACATAGTGAAGCCTCATCTCTACTAAAAATACAAAACTTAGCCGGGCGTGGTGGGTGCCTATAATCCCAGCTACTCGGAAGGCTGAGGCAGGAGAATCGCTTCAACCCAGGAGTCAGAGATTGCAGTGAGCCAAGACTGTGCCATTGCATTCCAGCCTGGGCAACAGAACGAAACTCCATCTCAAAAAAAAAACAAAAAAAAAAACCCAAAAAAACCCCAAAACTGTGGCATCATTGTTAGTATCAGTTAACAAAATATATGCAAATATAGTGAAACTGATTATGTAAACTGGAAAGTGAAAATTTACTACTGTCATTTTAGAAAATCAAAGGCTTGTGGTTTTGAAGAAAAACAATCATTATACAACAAATCTACTAATTGCTCATTTTGTTTAGGGCTAAAAAAAAATGTTCCTCTTTCCCTTCCACCCCTACCCCCAGGGGATAGAAAATTTACCTTTGAATTCCAAGCATATCTGATTTCTTCCAGCCATTACATAGTCAAATAATAAGACAAATTCAGATACAATGGTGAAGGAATAATGACTTTTACTTCAATTCTACACTTGAATCAATAGACTCAAATCCTTTGAAATATGATCATCAATGCAATTATGTGCTGAACTGCTAAATTAACAGTCATCTGGGAAACATAAAACAAAACTAGTGACAATGTGCTTCTAATTGCAGGGGTTTCAGGATATTAGTGATATTTTATATTCTGCTTCATTGCTCACCAAACAGCATACCTTTTCATAATAACGCTTTTTCCAACTAGAAACAACCAAAGGTGTCGTAACTCAATTTCCAAGATGAAGAGAAAACAAAAATAAAAGAAAATATATACAGTTGAAACAATGCCTTTAGTAGTTGGAAGAGGGGTAGGAGGGGCAAGAGAATGAAAAACAAAGGGCCAAATTAAACTTAAATGACTGTTGTGAAGTCATTCTTCAGGTTGAAACAGCAGGCTAAATGAATTTCAACTCCTCTATATTAATGATTCGGTCATCTCTAAGCCTCCAATAATAAAAAGTGCCTGCCTGCCTGCCTACCTGCCTGCCTGCCAACCTGCCTGCCTGCCTGCCATGTGTAAGACTCTGGGCTTGGCAGGGGGATATAGTCTATAACCTATATTGAGGCGGCCTTGATTGTGTTAACAAAACTTTAGCACAGTGAAGCCCAAAATCTACTTAGCATTCATATGCCCTTCACCCTACAGCTCTTTATAAACAGAATTATCGGCTAAACATTTTACACACAGGCACTGGTGTGGACAGAGCACAGGCTCACGCATGCGCTTACACTGAAATCGCACTCTTTGTTCCTTGGTGATCTGATGAAAATCTGTGGGAAAGGCTGCCCCCTTGTGTTCATCTCAGTGCAGTTGAGACCCTGCTAGAGCTGGAACTTTGCAGATGCCTTTTACCATCCCATGATGGCTTTAGAGAGGAGACTTCAGCCTGCTCAACCTCTACCCAAAATCAAGGCCAGTGTAAACGAGAAAGTGCCAATACTTCTGAGCTTGTTCAAGTCCACGAAAGCCATTCTGGATCTCTCCTGAGGCACAGCCAAGTGAGGCTAGTCCTCATGGATCCAATCAGGGTAACTGTTTTGTTTTGTTTAAAAAACAAAAAACTTCTGGTTATGAGAAGAGATCTTTGGAAGGATGGAATTGCTCTGTCAAATGGCCTCTGGACCTCTGCCTGTCTGAATGTCACTTAAAGCAATCCACAGATAGAGAAGAGGGCACAGAGGGTACTGAAAACAGCAACATAACTAAGAAATAAAGGAAAACTCAAGACATGAGCAGTGGAAAAGGTGAGGAAGGATCCTGGAAAACCAACTAGGAGAGAAAGAAAGGCCATAGAGATTCATCTACCTCAACTTCCTTTTATACAAATGCAGATTCAGGTCTGGAAATTCCCACAAAGTGGCCAACTTGCCAGAGGTACCACCAGTAAAACCAGTGCTGCTTCTCCTATCAGAGGATGCCTTATTTACTAGTTTGTGATCAAAACTGTGAAGCACCTATAAATAATTTGGAAGACTAAGCACCGAGTATGAGAAATGTAACCTAGTGATCAATATAGAACCAAACAGTAAGCAAAAAATAAATTTGAGTAAATGATCAGGATACAAAATTAAGCCAATAAAGATTTCACTTTTCAGAGGAAAAAATAGTTCACTGCATTTAAAAAAACAAAAACAAAAACAAAATCTGTTTTTTTCTTTTTAAAAATCTTTGGATCCTGACAAAGGAAGGCTTATAAAAGACACCTAATATTCCTTCCTCCCTCTCTCACATCCCTTCATCTCCAAATTCCAAGTTCAAAAACAGGTAAAATTAGGGAGAGGCTATGTCAACACAGGAAAAGGTCTTATCCAAAAGCCGAAAACTTTGAAAAATGGAACTAAAGGCCACCCAGGTATATTATGCCACTAAGATAGCAGTTTGTTGCTCCAGAAGTTGAGGGAGAGAGAGAGAGAAAGAGGGAGAGAGAGAGAGAAAGAGAGAGAGGGAGAGAGATCCTGGGCTTCACAAATATCAAAAAGTAAGAAAGCCAAGGGCAGAAGCCTTTGGAGAGAGAGAGAGGGAGAAAGAGAAAGAGAGATCCTGGGCTTCACAAATATCCGAAAGTAAGAAGGCCAAGGGCAGAAGTCTTTGTCTCAGGGAAGACCCTCAGGCAAAAGTAGTTCTGGCTGCTGCCTGCTGGCTCAATTGGAGATGGCTAGGAATGCGGTCCGCAAAATAAGACCTTGTATGAAAATGGAAAGGGCTGCTCCCCTAAAGAGACTAGTACTGGGATAATTTTAACTGTTTAAAATCATTTATTTGGTAATAATAAGGAAACCAGAAAAACATAATGCTGGGTTTAAGCTGCAGTCCCAGCTTTAGCTCCCCAGTGAACTTATTTAAATTCACACACATGAATTTATTTCTTACTATAGGAACATGCGTATGTATTATGCATAGAGAGAAGTCTGGAGGAATACACCGATAACACCTATAGGAACCAGCCCTAGCAAGGTAACTTACTTGGCTTTTTCTATATAATTACCTTTACAGTAAAAGAGTGGTCATAATTTACCTCTGTATGAAAGGTGTCTTAATATAGACATTTAATATATCACAAGAGATAAAATCATTTCAAATTCATATAGAATAAATGTTTAAAAATAGCCCCCAATTAAAGCTAAAAGTGAAAGAACCAGATTCAAAAATGAATTATTGATACCCTCAAAATCAAACAATACAGGCTGGCAAATACATCAGAATAGAAAACAGTGTCCAGAAACCAACTACAGTATGTGTGGGAAATGTGGTAGTGAAACAGTGGGGAAGGAAGCAGGGGCAGGGGCAAGTTTATCTGATATACTGTGCTGGCACAACACCTATGCATTGGGAAAAAAATTAACCTGAATACCTAGCTTAGGGGTTGCCTGACTCACGCCCCAGAAGGACTTAGCCAGGCACATGAGAGTTATATAACATAAAACATTCAAAGAAAATTGCAAGAAAGAGTACAAATGCCAAAATAAATGGTAGAAAATAAGAGAAATTAAAAAAGAAAAAAAAAGAGAGAAAGCATTAGTGGAGCTTAAGTCTCTATACAACACACCTATGAGAATACTATACAAAACAACAACTTCAGGCAGAGGCAATTGAGTCTTGCCTTCCCTTGGGAGCAACCTTAGCTCAGGAGACTGGAAACTGGCTCCAAGTAGCTTCTGCGGGGTAATCTTGGCTTTACAAAAGCCTGGGACAATGTTCTCCCCTCCTGTTGACTGGACCATGGCACATAGAAAAGAACAGAAAGATACTCAGAATATTTCTGCTTCTCTAACATCAAACAGCCTTGTTTTTTTTTTTTTTTTTTTCCAGTCCAGGATGTAGCTGGGAGCCTCCCAGAACACACTGAGGGCAGGAAGAACCAGTTAGTTTCAGTGTACTCTCTGGGCTAAACAAAACATCCCCAGTGATAACATCTTCTTGGCTCTGGGAGCTGAATAATCTTAACATACTAAAACATCACTACCCTGATATTCTTTAATAAGAAATCTTCAGACTAAGAAATTATTTTGCTTTCACCTAAAATTCCAGTATATTTACACTGAAAAGCCAATGTGTTTACTTCTAAAAAAATATTTCTATACTTTCTATCTCCTTTATGTACTTGAGAATTTTTTTCCTTTTTAAGACAGTGTCCCGCTCTGTCACCCAGGCCAGGGTGCAGTGGCACGATCATAGCTCACTGTAGCTCCAACCTCTTGGGCTCAAGCAATCTTCCACCTGGGTAGCTGAGACTACATGAAGTGCCACCATGCCCGTTTTTCTATTTTTCTATTATTTGTAGAAATGGGGTCTCACTATGTTGCCCAGGCTGCCTGAGAATATTTTAAACCTTGAAGAAATAAATGATGAACACTAAATAGCTTCTGGCTGCCCATGTATTCCCTCACCTAAGCTTATTAAGTGATTAATCTATTCATGCATTCAACCAATATACACTGAACACCCAAGAGATCTTCACCAGGAATAATTAAGTGTGAAGACTTGGGAGGCCCAGTCCTTGGGGAATTTGCAGTTAGTCCTCTCCAAATCAGCAGGTCTGGGTGTTAGGAAGGTAAAAGCTCTGTGCTCATCTACAAAGGAGAGGGGGACTTTCTTCCCTAGGCAAAGATGAACTAACTCTCCTCACTCCATGTATAAAACTGGAAAAAGGCCAAGTGTTTTTTAAAAGACTCTAATATGTTGTATTCCAGGGAAGAATCTACATGCTTTCAACCCCTACTGCTCTTAACATAATTCTGGAGGTTCAGTTGAGGATTTTCCTTGTAAATGATATCTTAAAAAATATATATATATTCTTTTATTTTAATAAAACAAATTATACTGCAATTGTGTGGGCTGCTTTGTATTTGTGAACCATTATTTTGTTAGAATATCATTTTAGAAGAACATATGCCCATTTTTATAGTTAATAACTTCTTGCAAAAAAAAAAAAAAAAAAAAGAACTCAAACTTTCACTCTGAGTCTACCCCACACAGCTCATGGCTTTGTTGATTAGGACTATGGCCTGTCATAGAAGAATCCAGGACAATGTGGTTACTACTGTTTCCTTCTCCACTTTGTCTCTAAGCTTGTATAACACATATGCTTCTCAATAGAAAACTCTCTCCCTCCTCCTACTTTAAGCCACAGGTCCTGCATCAGTCACTCCTCCTTCTCCAAAACGTCTACTCGTGGAGTCACACTTCAACCCGAATCTGGAGTGGGGCTCCAACATCAATGTTGACAATTCAGGAGTTTTAAGGATCACTCCTTTTGCCTTGGTTCTCAGAAAAACTAATTCCCTCTATCACCTCTGCCATCTCAAACTTCCTCTTAAAAGCTATCAAAAAGTTTTGAATCTTTGCAACACTGAATAACTAGGAATGGAGAGGGAAAGTCAGAGTTTCAGCAACAGACAGTGAATCTGATTTCTTTTCTACATATATTGCTTGGAGGACCTCTTTCAGATCAACTTCACTAGAACAAAAGAATCCTTTTCCCCTAGAAAAGTACTCTTTTCCTATTTTTTTAGTAGCCTACTTAAATTCTTTGGATAAAAAAATTTGCATTTAAATAAATGACATATTTTTTAAAAGTGGAAAGCATTCTTTAATCTTCATAATTAAGTGCTTCACTTATCATTTTCTTTATGTGTGACTTTGGAGGTCTATTCGTTAATGACAATATTTCCCAAGGAAATCAATGATAACAATGATGTTGCTTAATTAACATTTTGCCTTTTGATATTTTTTTGAAACAAAATAATGTGCATCATCCCACTGGATCTTCAGAGCTGACTTCCATGATCCTCACCTCGCAAATAAGAAACCAAGGATTGGTGAGGTAGAAGAGAGGTTGAAGAGAGGATAAGAGAGGCTTGTTGCCCAGGGCTACAAGGCTAAAAAGTTAGTTGAACTAGAATTTTAACACAAAACATTCTATTTCCAAATTAAACACTTTTAACTTCTCTACTCAATTATATGGGATAAATTCTGCAGGACACCACCAACAATCTCAGGGAAAGATATTAATATTGTTCCCTAATTTTTTTTTGAGACAGAGTCTTGCTCTGTCGTCTAGGCTAGAGTGCACTGAACTCTCAGTTCACTGTAACCTCTGCCTCCCAGTTTCAAGCAATTCTCCTGCCTCAGCCTCCCGAGTAGCTGGGATTACAGGTATATGCCACCACGCCCGGCTAATTTTTGTATTTTTAGTAGAGATGAGGTTTCACAATGTTGTCCAGGCTGGTCTCGAACTCCTGACCTTGTGATCCACCCGACTCAGTCTCCCATAATGCTGGTATCACAGGCGTGAGCTACCACACCCGGACAGTTCCCTAATTTTTTAAAGAAAAAATTCAACACTATTTAAGATATAAAAACAGGTAAATATTTAAGATGTAAAAACAGCTAAAACAGACAATATAGGTCCACCACTCACCTTAAGAAAGAGACCTTAACCAATACTTGTGTATTTCTCCTCAGTCATGTCCTCTCTCAAGATAACCATTATCTTGTACTTACTGTTTATCTCTCTGTGCATTTATTTTTTATTACATATATATCTGTTCTTAAACAATATATGGCATGTCCATGTTTTGTTTTTTGTTTTTTGTTTTTTTTTTGAGACGGAGTCTTGCTCTGTTACCCAGGCTGGAGTGCAGTGGCGCGTGGTGCGATCTCGGCTCACCACAACCTCTGCCTCCCGGGTTTAAGCAATTCTCTGCCTCAGCCTCCTGAGTAGGTGGGATTGCAGGCACCCAACACCACGCCCAGTTAATTTTTGTATTTTAGTAGAGATGGGGTTTCATCATGTTGGCCAGGCTGGTCTTGAACTCCCACCCTCCTGATCCACCCCCGTCAGCCTCCCAAAGCGCTGGGATTACAGGCGTGAGCCACCGCGCCCAGCCACCTGTTTTTAACCTTTATATAAATGATAAAACTTTTATAAAACTTGCTTGTTTTCAAAATTAATTCTATTTGTGAGACTGACTGTAGTTGATACATATAATGTATTTCATTCATTTTCACAAATGTATAATATTCCATTTTGCACCATAATCTACTTATCCATTCTTCTGTCAATGGATATTTAGGGTGCTTCCCTTTTTCTGTATTCACAAACAGTGCTACTATAAATATCCTTGTACTTGTCTCTTTGTTTAAGAGGGTACTTAAAGTTCCTCTAAGATATACACCGAGAAGTGGGATTGCTACACCCTGTGTCCAGTATTCCTTAAAGTGGTTGTATCAATTTACAACAACAGTTTACACATGTTTTCACTGCTCCATATCTGTAACACAGAATTTTGTTAGATTTTAACATTTCTGTCATTTTAATGGTTATGAAAGGACATCTCACTGAGATTTTAAGATGCATTTCCTTGATTACTTCACATCTAATGTCTGCCACATGTCATGCTTCAGGTCATACTAGAAACATGTTTCTCTATCCAATATCACCTTTCTCCTAATCATATACTTTACATTTTCTGGAAAGACCAAAAGACCTGTCAGGTCTTTACAATAACTGCCACTACTCAAAATTCATACTTACTGTTATAACTGAAAATCACCTTTCCCAAAAGCTATCTTCATAGCCTTTAAAAAATATCCTTTATTTTTGGAAATTAAAAAAAAAAATCTACTTAACCAATTTACCCCTGCCTTACAACTTGCACTCCAACTGGACTATATCAATTTATGGGCATAAGAGAGTATATTTCCACCTTCTTCAAAGCCCTTTTGACAATCACTTGCTTTTCTGTTGGAAAAAATCAAATCCAAACTTATCAACAAGAAGACTATTGTGTGAACCATCAAGGATATCTTCCCAACCTGCACAAAACCACGTAAAAGTCAAATTATTTCCCCATTCTGTCATGTGCTAAAATTACTAAGAATAGAGGTCAAACGTCTCACTATCGGTTCCTTGAGCATGACCTTTGCTTGGCCTATTACCACCCACCTACTCTTTCCGGCTTCCTATATCTGACATTTGACCTGCTAGTGTTGTATTAGTTTAGCTGAGTTCCAGGCTCTGGCCTCTCTGGCCTGCCCAGTGTTCGCATGACAACTATGCTGATAATTAAATACTCAACTCATGAAGTATGTTTCCAGCATATCTTTGGAAGAGAATATCATCTGAAGTCTATTCATTATTATATGTAAGTTCTAAATACAATTGTTTACTCTTTCAACTACTGTATCTGAAACAGTAGATTAGTAGGGCCAAAACCACAGATGGAAATGAAGAAACTGCAGCAAGTCTATCAGCTGAGTTTGCAGGAGGTGGCTCTATGGCAGGGAGACTGTCCTCTCTCTCCCAACAAGAAGCAAGAGGACCTAACACTTGAGAAAAGATGGCCTCATGAGCATTTCCTCCAAGCTTATAACTAGCGAAGCCTCAAGCTATGAACAGCCTATAGTCCCTCTGGCACTTGACTCAAGACAGTCTTATATTTCAATGTCTGTGTAATACTCACTGGACTCCTCATCTCCACTTCTTCCCAGAACCGCATTACTGTCCAATTTAGTCAAGGTATCATCTAATGATGTGCTAGCAAATGCTCGTTGTGGCTTTTCCACGCATCTACCAGTTTTCAGAATCTTATTCTTTCCCAAACCTTCCTTCTTCTTAGCAGATGGCTATGCTCTCTACATTGTTGAGTTGGGAGAGACTATAAACCTTGTATTATTAATCATTTAAGTTGTTCACTGCATCTTTTATTTTTCCTCTTTTCCTACCTGTTTTCCACTGATATAACAAGTAGAATCAAACTCCACTAAATACACAGACACGGACACGCACATGAGCACACACACACACTCCCTTGACTCAACTACTCCTTCAAACTGTTAACTCATTTTGCTCCTTTCTTTAACTGACAAATTTCAACAAAAACTGTTCCAATTATCTCTTATTTCATCTTTCCTAATTATCTGGCCTCTACATTGTTAAATGTCATTTAAGAGTAAAAGAGGAATATACTCTTAGAAGATGGAGGGGAAGAAAATTCCCATTAAATAATCCTTTGTTCTTATATACTATCTATAGCAGCAATGGGCTTATTAGTAGATAAACAGTTATTAGATTATGAAGCTGTATTAATCCATGTATTCAAAAGAACTTATATAGTCATTGCCAGTTACTTCAGACAGTGAAAATGAGAATTAACAGACACATCTTAAGTTGTAAAATAAGCATTTTATCAACCTGTATGCTAACAACCTGTTCTGGGTGATAGACAAGGGGACTCCCATCTTCTCATAACCTTCTCAGCAGCTTCAAGGGCTGAAGAAATCAGTAGCATGTCACATCTGTAAAAGGCAACTGTAATCCTCTGGTTGCAAAGCGTTGAATTAGAGTACACATAAAAATATGATAAAGAGAATATAGCATATCAAATCAAAGAAATTCAGTTCAAATTATACTAAGATTCAGACCATAAATGATTTCCTTTGAGAAGAAAACAAATCAAATCTAAATTAAAAATTAAAATATAAAGCCATCTATGATGAGCAGGAACCAAGACTTAAAGATAATACATAATATACTAGAAGACTGTAATATATAAAGAATGGGTTCTTTAAGGGTAGAAGGAAAGATACAATGTAACAAGTCATCAATAAGACATCAAGAGAAAAGGAAAAAAATTCAAGTAATATGGAAACAGAGATTAAATAACTACAGATACAGAAGTAGATAAATATCTCGTCTTAATAAATATTATCATGGGATCATGGAAAGTTACTTAATCTTTGTGTCAATTTTCCCATCTGTGAAATGTATGTATCTCACTTGGCAGGGAATAAAGAAAATATCACTTCCAAATATTTGGTATAATTTCTAGCACACAGTAAGCCCTAACTGACATTAATTATTGTCATGAATATAATCAGTATTAATACTGGTCTCCATTACAAATAAACTGGATAGTCAATCTGATTATCTATGAGTGTGAAGTACCAAAACTGACATAAGAAGCAGTAAAAAGAACCTGAAAGGGACAGTAACAATTAACAACTAACCAAATATAGCTGATTTCATGGGCGCTAATATCCAAAATTTTAGGGACCAGAAAATTCTTATGCCATTTAAACAGAATAGAGAACAATAAAAACCATCCCCTAATTTGTGACTTGTTTCATGTACCTGGTATAATGCTGATATCAAAACTCCACAAACACAAATATACACAAAAAACTACAAACTTACAAATATAAACATTTTACTAAACTACTGACAGACTGAGTTTGCTGCTCAACAACATACTTGAAACACACTCATCTAATACTGTATTCCAGAAATAAAAACTGGCTTAATATTAGGAAATGTGTTCATATGATTCACGGCATAAGTGGATCCAAAATAAAAACCTCATATATGTCACCTGAAAGATGTAGAAAAGACCATTTGATAAATCTCATTACCCACATTTTAAAAATTAACCTAGTAAATAGAAAAAGAAGGATACTTCCTTTTCATTATAAAAACTAGCTCTAATCTCAGGGTAACATATATATATATATATATTTATGTGTATATATATGCATATATAACATATACAGATAACATGTATATATAAATTCCTCTAACTTAACAAATGAAACAAAGATTCTTATTGCATCACTATTTAACACTGTTCTGAAAGTTGCAGCAAATGCATTTAAATGAAGGCGGGGAAAGCTATATTCAGAGAAGGTATTGTCTCCAAGAGAAAAATATACAGGTTAAAAAACAGTACAGAAAGTATGATTTTTAAATAAAAAATGCTACTGAACTATATACTTTTTAAAATAGTTAAGATGGTAAATTTTGTGTTGTGTTTTCTTACCAAAATTTAAAAAAATATGCACATATATGGACAGAAAAAGACTGATGGTTACCCCTATAGTAAGCAATAACTCTTATTTAGCTTATCTGCTTTTTCAAAGTTGAGAATAATTGATTTCTTTTTATTTTTGAGGAGTTTCGCTCTTGCCACCCAGGCTGGAGTGCAATGGCGTGGTCTCAGCTCACTGCAACCTCTGTGTCCTCTGGGTTCAAGGGATTCTCCTGTCTCAGGCTCCTGAGGAGCTGGGATTACAGGCATCCACCACACGCCCGACTAACTTTCTATTTCCAGTAGAGACAGGGTTTCACCATGTTGACCAGGCTGGTTTTGAACTCCTGAACTCAGCTGATCTGCCTGCCTCGGCCTCCCAAAGTGCTGGAATTACAGGCAAGAGCCACTGCACCTGGCTTTATCTGCATTTTCAAGTGGACAAATATCATGGATTGCACTATACTGAAAGTTATCTTTTTTTTTTTTTTTTTTTTTTTGAGACGGAGTCTCGCTGTGCTCCCAGGCTGGAGTGCAGTGGCCTGATCTCGGCTCACTGCAAGCTCCGCCTCCCGGGTTCACGCCATTCTCCCGCCTCAGCCTCCCAAGTAGCTGAGACTACAGGCGCCCGCCACCACGCCCGGCTAGTTTTTTGTATTTTTAGTAGGACGGGATTTCACTATGTTAGCCAGGATAGTCTTGATCTCCTGACCTCGTGATCCACCCGCCTCGGCCTCCCAAAGTGCTGGGATTACAGGCTGGAGCCACCGCGCCCGGCCGAAAGTTATCTTTTAAAAAGAACTCTAAAACATTAACTATATATACAACTGTATTAAAATAAAAAGACAAATTTTGTAATAAAGAAATCGAACAAGAAAACACAAATATACAGAACTGAAAATGAAAAAGATAAAGTTTACCAGATAGAAAGAATCAAGTATTTTATGCATCAAGCCCAGTTAGTTTTAAAGGTGAACTATTTCAAAACGTTTGAAGAAAAGGTAATTCTTACATCATACACAAATTTCTCAAGAGCAGCACTATACAATACGGTAACCACTAGCCACACATAGCTATTAAGCACTTGAAATATGGCTAGTGCAACTGACGGGTAAACTTCTAATATTATTTGATTTCAATCTATTTAAATTTAAGTAAGTGAATGTAGCTAGTGGCTACCAAATGGAGAGTGCAGCTTTAGAGGGTAGAAAAAAATTGAAAGCTTCCCATTTTAGTATTATGATACCAAGAAAAGAATGGCCATTTTAACTTATAATGCAAGAAAATGCTGGACAAAATGCCAGTACACTGAACCTAATAGGGGTTGAAAAGAATATGCAATGATCGAGTGCTATTTTTTTAACATAGGAATGCAAGGATGCCTTAATAATCAGGAAATTAAATATAATTCACGACATCAATTACAGTAAGGAGAAAAACTCTATAACTTTGTCTTCAGAGGCTAAGAATGCATCAATAAAATTCAGTATCCATTCCTGATTATTAAAAAAAAAATTCTTTCCCAGCACAATAAATAAGAGATATCATGAATTGACAGGCATCAGCAAACCTGAAACTAAAACACCAGAAGCATTCCCATTAAAGTCCAGAAGGAACTAGACAAAATAGCAACTATAATTATTATTATTTACCATATTCTTATAAGCAATATGAAAATAAAAAAAATATGGCACACAACTATAAGGAAAAAAGAGAATAAAATCATTATTATCTGTAAGAGAAAAGCCATAAAATCAGTTGAAACTCTTAAAACTAAGAAATGACTATTAGGTTTTCACTGATTAAAACAGATTATCTCCAAATGGAAATGTTGATAATAAAGTACATTTAAAAGAAATTCACTACTAACTGAATTAAAAACATAATAAAAGTATCACAAAGTCTTAAGAACTAAATTCTACTGAGCTTTCCCTTGAAATAAATTAAATCAGATTTGCTAGTAAAAACCCTTCAAAGGTTTCTCACTCCTAGATTACCCCACGTGACTAAGGATTCTCTCTCACACACACACAGATTATCAACACTGACGGAATTCCTACTGACCCAGCAACCAACCATGGCAGAACTAAAACCAGTTCAGAAAAAGGCTAATTAATATTTATTATTTTCCTCATGCTGTGAAAAGAAGAATATCATGTTTCCTCAGAATATGTCTCTCAACTTTTAAAGATTTAACCATATGGAAGAGATCTAAAGGAGTATATGAAAAGGCTAAAGATTTGGAATCCTAATTCAATTTCCCCTCACATTTTAATAGGAGCCTGTAGCAAATATTTACTTTTAGAGATATTCTCAGCAGGGAACTGAACAAAAGGCTATTGTGTGCTAAACATGGTGAGGTCTCTCTGATCCCATCTATACCAACTTTATAAACATCAGGTTAGAATTAAACAACTTTAAACTTTAAATCAACTATTTCCAGACCACAAAATCTATTCTACACTTATCAGCACATATAAATTCTCTAAGTGACTTATAGCTGAGTTCAAATGTGAAATCTGCATTTTTCAAGTGACAATAAAAGAACTTTCCTTTGGACTTTGACTGAATAATGCTGAATTGTCCAAGAAGGCCATATAATGTTTTCATTTCCTTTTCCAACAAAAATTTTCATCTGCACTTGATAAATTTACTGACTCCATATCAATTATGATGAAAAGCATATGGGTACCAATCATATTGGTCTCCACTATTTTGTTATTAAATAGGAATTACAACTTTTTCTCAAAGTTTAACAAAAGTAAAAAAGATGAAGTTTACAGGCCTGCCCTGATTGCTATGAACATCTCTTTATATATGTCCTGTCATAAGTCTGCTAAAATGCAGAAGGAAACAAGAAATTATCTACGATTAGCAATGTGGTTGTTTTAAAACATATCCACAAATACTTTGACATGCCTCCCATCAAAAGGCAGAGTCAGTTCCCTCCCTTTGAACATGGGCCAGGTGCAGTGACTCACTTCTAATAAACAGAATGTGGCAGAAGTGGGGCTGAAGGCTTTGAAGGCTAGGTCATAAAAACATGATATACCTTCCTCCTGGCTCTCCTTGTTGGGTCGCTCACCCGTAAAACTTAGCCACCATGCTGTAAGGAAGCCAAGCAGCCATATGGAAAGGCCTTAGTTCCACTCCCAGTCAAGGTTCCAGACAACAACTGGCATCAGCCTCCAGACATGTGCTTGAAATAGCCTCCATATGACTTTAGCCCCGGCTTTGGGCCATATCAATAGACATCACGTGGGGCCAGGTGCCGTGGTTCACGCCTCTAATCCCAGCACTTTGAGAGACAGAAGCAGGCAAATCACCTGAAGTCAGGAGTTCGAAACCAGCCTGGCCAACATGGTGAAACCCCATCTCTACTAAAAATATCAGTGTGGTGGTGGGTGCCTGTAATCCCAGCTACTCATGAGGCTGAAGCTGGAGAATCACTTGAACCAGGAGACAGAGGTTGCAGTGAGCTGAGATTGCTCCATTGCATTCCAGCCTGGGCAACAAGAGGGAAACTCTGTTAAAAAAAAAAAAAAAAAAAAGACACCACATGGAAGAGACAAGCCATTCCCACCAAACCATGCCTGAATGGCAGATGCTTGAAAAAATAAGGACCGTCTTTATTTTAAGTCACTAGGCTTTGAGTGTTTTATTATGCAACAACAGGTAATTGGAGTATATAGATTATTTCAGCCAAATGCAGCCATCTTATTCTTTCCATTTCAAAACTACCTGAGAAGACAAATCTGTTTCAAAGAAAAATAAAAACGTGCTGACATACCTGGTCACAGTCAACTCACCCTAGAAAGCCAAAAGCTGGAACCCCAGTATTTATTACCTGTGGCTGCCAACTAGCCTTCTCTTGGGCAGTTTTCTTCTCACCCCTTAATATACCAGATTCTTGGCTGGGCGCGGTCGCTCACACCTGTAATCCCAGCACTTTGGGAGGCCGAGGTGGGCAGATCACGAGTCAGGAGTTTGAGACCAGCCTGGCCAACATGGTGAAACCCCATCTCTACTAAAAATACAAAAAATTAGGCGGGCATGGTGGCACACGCCTGTAGTCTCAGTTACTCAGGAGGCTGAGGCAGAAAAATCGCTTGAACCCATGAGGCGGAGGTTACAGTGAGCCGAGATTGTGCCACTGTACTCCAGCCTGGGTGACAGAGTGAGACTCTTCTCAAAAAAAAAAAAAAAAAAACTATATCTATACACACACACACACAAACACACACACACACACACACACGACTCTCTGGCCTCTTTTGTTCTGTCTTAAACTGACTCCTAGCTTTGAAAAGTTGCTTTTTTTAAACACCCTGGCTTATGAGACTGCTGCTACTGCTAACATATGCTACATATTTTTAATCAAGGAACAAGTAAACTTTGCCTAAAAAGGTAATTCTATGACTTTGAGGCAGGTAACCAGTTCAAGATGTTTTAATGAAGCCATTAAAATGGGTTAGCAATCAAACCAAGCAATCATATCAAAACATTTACTGTTCCTCCTAATAAACACTAGGGAGGGAAATATTCTAACTACTGAAATAAGGTTTTTCTTTAAGAAACACAGCTTAAATGTTAAAAGCTAGAAGCAATCTTGAAGATAATCTAGTTCAGAACTTTTTTTAAGTCACTGGGAAACTGACAAAATCCAGGGAAGATCTTCATGACATAAGTAAAAAAGGTTTACCTCACTCCATCTCCACCTAGGAGGTCAACCTGCCATCATATAATGACAATTTTAAACTTCAATTCTGTTTGTATTTTACCAAAAATATTACAAATACAATTTTGTTGGTATTTTATAGCTACAGCAGAAAAATGTACTCCATGCAATGTTATTTAATGCTTTATCTTTAAAGTTTAGGATATATGACAAATCCCAGTTAGGACAAATAAAAGCATCCCTGGGAATCCACAGTCTTCTTATAAAAAAATTAAAAGTGGCTGTTCTATTTCTATGATAAGAAATATTAGTAATCATTGCTCTAGTCCAAATCACTTGGGAAAACAAGTCCAGCAAGGTTACATAACTGGCCTGAGGCCATATAACTAGTTAGTGGCAAAACTATGGCCGTAATTTTGGTATACTCATCCTTTCTAGTCATGCGGGGCACTCAATTAGATTTCAATTCATAAAAGAAACACAATTACTATATGTTTCAATTCAAAAAGCCCCATCAAAGTGGCTGGTTGCATTCCAATTCCTTCAATGTTATGCTCAAAATCCTTCTGGTGGACTACCTTTCTCTTTAATGTAAAGAAAACAGAACCTTAATGGAGGCACCTCAGGCATCACCAGGTGAATGGAAGGCAAATGCAGCTCTAAGAGTGTGGACTGGCTATTCAAAAGCCATTCACAACCCCAATATCTTTTGCCTTAACTACACAGGCTGAAAGAGTAAAACACTCAATCCCAGGCCTCCCCGGCAGCTAGGAGCAGACATATGACAAAACTACAAAAATGAGAATATATACAGAAGTCACTAGAGAGGCATTTCTTTCCAAATAAAAACATTAAACCTGTTAGAAGGTCTTGACCCTTGTACTCTCTTCCTGTAAGGAATGTGGATATGATTCTCAGACATGTAAGGCCATCTTGCTTCTATGGGTACAAAAGCCACATGCTGAGCCACTGGCCCCCTGATGACACAGAAGAGTCATGACACCAGCCCTGGACTGTCCACCCTTGGGCTTCCTACTGAGTGAAGTTTAAGACTATGCAATTGGTTTTCTGGTTACTTGCAGCTAAATACAATCCTAACTCTTACAGGAAATAAATCTGGCTTTTCCTCTTCAATCCATTTTGTTCCAAAGTGGTTGGTTGTCCATCTGGCTCAGTCTTATGTAAGTCAATTTGGTAAACAAAGATTTAGTCACCTTCGTTCTTACCCCATGTTGTGCTATCATCTCACTTTTTTAAAAGGTCAATAAAAGACATCAAGGTATATCTCTTCTCCAAGAATAAATGAAAAATTTTAGCTTATAGTAGGTTTGTCTCTCCGTACCATATGGCAGAGCAAAGGCTGCCTTGGAAAACAGAAGAGAGAAAAATGGTTTCTCTCCTTATACATCACTTAACCTCAGTCCTGGACAGCATCTAGAAATTCAGCAACAGAAAGAAAAAAGAAAACCAGAAACTAATGCATGTCACATTCTCATCCTCTACTAGGGAAGGAACACAAGCACCAGGCCTTAATTAGAGAAGATCGTATAAAAACCATTCACTCAGCAGAATACTTTCTCTTTCCCTTGAGCATCATGCTGGAGATATACCTCATGTTCCATTTAATCTGAGCAATACAGTAATCTCAAGGAAGGCTTATGAACAAAAGTAGGGTGTTTTCCATTCTTCCAATGTCCTTTTCTGATAAAGCTGGCTGTGGCAGCTTACAAAGATACATCAATTGTTAAGGTTAAATGGCATTTTGCAAAGGGATAGAAGAAAATAGGTAACACTGATGAGAAGCTAAGCATTCTACAAACTTCATGCCAAAAAATTAAAGAAAGAAAAGAATGTATCTCTGTAGGTGAATGGCAACATGCTTTGGCAAATTTCTTGGATTCAAGTCTATAAAATCCAGAGAAACCATTAGATATTCTGGACCAACAGACTAGACCTTTTTTTAAAAAGTTAAACCTTTTTCTAAAAAGCTGAGGATTCCCAAACCAAGCAATCACCCAATAAATAGCTCTATAGCTGACAATGACCCTAAGGGTTCAGAATCTAACAGTACGATGGGATACAGTATTCAATAGTATACTCTGGATCCAAGAGAAATTTCTTCATCTGAGTCTATAGGTTTGCACTAAGAATCTCAAAAAGTGAATTCTGCACATGAGGAGCAGAAGTCAAACAAGTGATAACATTAAGGAGATGAAGAATAATATTTACAGATATAAACCGACAATCAACTAATCTTAGCAAAGCAATGCTCAAAGGATAAAAGCATTGGGAAAAAAGCAATGAATTTAAATAGACCTTTACGTCAGAATAGTTTCCAACAATTTAGAATCTAATCTGTAGAACCAGAAATGCCTTAGTCATCTAGATTGACTTGATGTGAGCAGGAATTTCTCCTCTCACTCTGAAATAAATGGAACTCCAGCTTAGGCTAGAGCATTTACAAATTACTTAAGCAACACATTTTTAAAACAGCTCCTATAATTCACAGAAAGTAACTGATCTCCATGTTAGTTACTCAAATGTACTAAGTTAAAGATACCAGAAACAAAAAATTATCAAACTAAAGAATACAGTTATTCCCTTCAAAAATTTCACTAAATTTTCAGTGACATGTTAGATAATCTCCTAGAATGGAATAAGGATATAATAAACAGCATCACCCTACCTAGCACGTTTCCTGGAGGTACCTCCTCTAGATATTCCAGTTCTCTTCCCATCAGAAGATACAGGTTTTCCAGAGCACAGTATGCCATGTGGGGGACTGGGGGGAGGCCATCTGGTGGAGCTGAGAAGCCTAATGGTACCTGGGCAAAGAAAAATGATTGAAGACAAGTTAGGAGGCATATGGAAGCATTAATTGGTATTTGTAAAGTTATTTTTATTCAACAGTAACAAACGGTATAGCAACATTTCATGTAAACCTGAAATAAGAACATTTGAAATGGTGTGATAAAATATAAGTCTCACTTTATGAATAAAATTTGAAATACTGAAATTTCTCAAACACTAAAAAATTGTCTAGATTCCCATTTAATCATAAGTAATATAAATTCTTATGATTTATGAGAGTAATATATGGCTAAGTAATATAAATTCTGCTGCGACCTGGTATTGTCACTTTAGCTGTTCTCCATAGCCCCTGGTTAAATTATTTATATGAACCACATCATACACCAGTTCTGGTGACTACTGTGCTATTATTTGAACACTCATTATTACTATTATCATTTAAAGTTGTTTTACTCTTATGTACAATGTTCTTCAAGTATTCAACAAGGGCTGGTGCTAGTGCCAAGTAACACATAAAAATAACTTTGGAAGGGTAGTTAGATGTGATAAAAATGCCAAAAAAAAAAAAAGGTCAGACTGTTATTATATGCTATATTGTTCATATGGAAGAGCATGCTGTGACATATTAGGAACACATTAATGAGAGGACAGAGTACATTTACAGCAAAAATATACAAGTACAAGTACATTAGATGTATTAGCTCCCCGTACATCATATTTATTCTTACAGAAACACTGTCTCAAACGATTCAAATTTTGCATTGTGTGAAGTCTTCAGAAATATATCTACCATATAAATGCAAGTACCCAGAAAGCATTTCAGTTAACCAACCAATCAATCTTTGATGCTCATAGGCCTGGGGTGCTGCCCTAATGCTATGAAGAGAAAAAATGGCTGAGATACAACATGTACAAAGATTACTAACATCACAAGCACAGAGTGACCAACAAAAAGGTACTATAGGCAAGTAAATCCATAAAGGTTTAGAGGAAGGTGAGGCCCCTGTGCTAGGGTAGACTCTAGAAACTTCATGAAAATGAAGGCACATGTTACATCTAAATGTATGTGTTCTGACACAATGACAACTCTCAAAGTAGCTCTAAAGATGGGCTGAGAAATAGAAAGATTATAAGAACTGAATGGAATTATCTACACAATATGACCATCCACTTAAAACAAGCTACAAGCTACAGATAAATTATAATTAGTAAGGCAGCTTAGCAAGGTGGCAAAAATGCAAGATCAATATACAAAAGTTAATTATACTTCTATAATTAGGAATAGAAAATGCATCAATAGAATAGCAATAAATAGAAAATATGTATATTTAAAATGATTTCTAGAATAGCAACAAAATCTAACAAAAGTTAGATTCAAAACCCTTTATAAATGAAACTATAAAACTTCATGAAAAACATTTAAAATGACCTAAATAGATAAATCAACCTAATACATTCATGGATGGAAAGATGCTGTATTACAAAATGTTGATTCATGCCAAACAGGTGTATGGACATAAAGTAATTCCAATTGAAGCCTCAACAGGGCTTTTCATAGAAGCAAGAAGTTGACCATAAACTTGATATATAGGAGCAAAGAGTCAGGAACAAACAAGACACTAACAAAGAAAAACACGGTAAAGGGACTTGGTCTTTTTGACGTCAAAACATTGAAAAATGAAGACAGCACTGAACAGAGACAATTAGAGACAACCAGAAAAAATAAAATTAGTCCAGAAACAGATCTATGTACATAGGTAATAATCTGATTTATGACAGAGTGGACAAAGCAAATTAGTGGATAAAGATGGACTATTCAATAACATTGGAACAGCTGGACATTTAAATGAGGAAAAAATGAACTTGGATCCCTTCTTCACAAACACTGAATTATATATTTAAACATGAAAGGTAAAATAATAAACTTTAGAAGAAAACATAAGAGAAATTTTTGAGACTTCAATACAGACTTAGTTTCAATTTTCCTAAGATATAATAAGCAAAACCCATAAAATAATGATAGTTCGACTACATTTAAATTAAGAACTTCTGCCTATCAAAAGGTACCAAATGGAAAGTAAAAACAAGTTTTACACTGGAGAAGAAATTTGCAAAATTCAAAACTGAAAAGGAATTAGTATCCAAAATATACAAAGGACATCTGAAAAGCAGTATTTAAAACAATAAAGTAGCATAATAGAAAAACAGGGAAATGACTCCAAGAACTATTAATATCTTCACATAAGAACACAAGCTTGATCAATGAACATATTAAAAGAGTAATAAGGAAAATGTAAACTAAAACTGCAAAGCACCATATCATACCCATCAGACTGGCACAAATCAAAAGCCTAATAAAACCACATTTTGGGGAGCATGTGGAACAACTGGAACTGTTAAACACTCCTATTGGGAGTGTAAATCAGAACTACTTTGGACAATAAATTTGAATTATCTTGATAAGCAGAAGATTATCAAGGCAACTCCACTATAGGTATATTCCCCAGAATTTCTTGTAAATCTGCATAAGGAGACATATACAAAAATAATCAAGGTAGCATTGCTTAGATTTGAAAAACAAATAAACAAAAAACCGAAAACAGCAAATATATAGTGACCAAAAAACTGTATATATAAAATGTACATTTAAGTAAAGGAATCCTATGCCACACTGAACAATAAACGAATTATGGGAGTAGGCATTAACATAGATTAAATTCACAATGTTAAGTTAAAAAAAAAAAAAGGCAAGTTGTAGAATAGTTATAGTAAAATTCCATTTATACAAAGTTTCAAAAGCATGCAAATGTGACAATACTCTTTAGAAACGCACACTCAGGTTGTAAAACTATAAAGAAAAGTAAGAGAAGGATGTGGCAGACAGATGAAAGGTGCCCCTCCCATGATGCCTGCTTTCTGACGTTCACACCTTTGTTTTGAAGCCTCCTTCCCGAGTGTGAGTGGGACCTGTGACGTGCTTCTTCTAAAAAACAGAATATGGCAAAGGTGATGAGATGTCACACTGTGATTCTATACCATCATACAGGACTCTGTCTTGCTAGAAGACTCCTTCTAGTCTCTTATACGGCTTGATGAAGTAAGCCTCCAAGTTGGGAAGGTCCACATGACAAGAAACTGAAGGTGGCCTCTAGGAGCTGAGGGCAGCCAAAGGCCAGAAAAAATCTGGGACTCTCAGTTCTACAGGTGCAAATATATGAATTCTGACAACAACCTTTAGTGAGCTTGGAAGCAGGTTCTTCATCAGTCAGTCCTCCAGATGAGAATGCACCCTGGCCAACATTCTGGTCACGGCTTTGTGAGACCCTAAGAAGATGTGGCTAAGCCATGTGTGGTTTTCTAACCCACAGAAACTGTGAGATGGTAAAATGTGTAATGTTTCAAGCTGCTAAATGTGCTGTAATCTGTAATATGCAGTAACAGAAAACTAACACAAAGGATGAACACAAATTCTGGGTAGGGGTTACTTTGAGGGTAGGTCTGAAATTTTTCAGGTTTCTTTTTTAAGCAGTTAGAATTAGGTTTTATGGTGCTCTGATTACTGAAATAAGAAGCTATTTGAACTGTCAATGTATTGTATCATTCCTGCTTAAGACATGAGACACATAAGCAACTGATTTCACCTGTAGCAAAGAAACACTATGCAGAGATAAACTGGATTGTTCATGGAATTTGTAATGCAAAATAAATCAATGTTTCACTAAATAAAAATTTCTTGCTCATTTACCTTCACAAAAAAAGAAAAAAATTAACTGATACTTGACCCTTACTGATAAACAGCAAACTATCAATTACGTCCAAGCCAAGATAATCACAGATAAGTTTTTATACATATTCTCACTTTCAGACTCCCATAAAATATAACCCTATACACACTAAGTGCTGTGATCTTTCTTGCTAAATCAGAACATGCTCAACAAGGACTGCTTAACTGCCATGCAGCACTGCACTCTTCAAGGATTAAACTGCTAAAACTCATGGAATAAGCATTCAAGGCAAAGAAAACCCGATGACAGATTTTCTTCAACTGCTACCTCCTTCTCTCTCACTTGTAGCCAAGTACCAAAGCAGTTTATCTACAGACAGGCTGCTTCCTGGACAGAGAGGAGCATGTGTTTCTCTGCTCATGATGCTCCACGGTGCCAGCTGACAATTTCCTAGCTTACTGCTTTGTGCTGATCCAGACTGGCTACTTGGACCTCTGGCACTGTCTTCATCCTATGACCTCTATTATTTAAATATAATTACAATGTATATATCTTGCTTACTTCCAAAAATGTTCTGAGACATCTCTAGCCTGTGATCTCTGTTTGCCCCTTGGCTCAGGCATTTTTAGATGCTGCCTGTTCACCTACTTACAGACCCTCCTGACCAGACTCAAGGTCAGTGTGCCATGCAACTCCTGCCTATCCCCTGCTCACAGCCCAACCTTTGGCCTGAGCCAGCTAGTTTTTGGATCTTCCTATTTCTCAAAGATTCGCCATTGCCCTGGCTCCAGCATGACATCTGCTCTTATCAGTCCTTTTCTCTAACCACAAGGTGATTCTTGCCTAGAAGAGAAAAGCCTTATAATTAAATAAGGCCTGAAAATTTGGTCCACACACTGATTTGGTTTCCTTAATGCTACTGAGACATACATGACAAACATTATCAAAGCAACACAAACAGAGATACAGTCACTCAAGTGTGCCTTTCCAGAGACAAAATAAATCTACCAATAAGATCATCGCCAGTCCCAACAAAATGTGAAAAGATATCAGACCCTTGAGAAACAATATCTAAATATTTTACTTTCAATTCTTACCCTTCGTAAAAACTCAAGAGGACTGTATTTGGGCCCCAAGACGAAAATTTTCTTTCCTCTTCGAGCCACACCACTGAACACTCGAGCAAATGCAATAAAAGACTCTTGGTTGTCTTCTTCCTGGAGCACAGGTTTAGAGGTCATACTTTCCACCTGTTGCTCGTCACCTGCCAGAAACAAAAAGATAATTAGTGCCAAGAATGCCCTCTTAATTCAAACACTGTCTGGAAACACGAATATGATATGTTTGGTCCAGTTTCAGAAAAAAAACAAAACCAAAACACCAAGAATGGAAAGAATATTGATAAAAACGATGTTTAAGCTTAAAAAGCTCAAGAACTAAAGGATGAGTGTCCCAAGTTAAGCAAAAAGGCAAACACTTTGCAACAGAGCCTACTTAGGAAAGTTATACCTCTTGGCTCCTCTCCTTTTGGACATGTTTCAAGGGCACTGCCATCTTGGGTGGGCTCCAAGGGTGCCTGTCCCTGTGCTGCTGCAAGCTTCTCTGCATGCCTTTGTCTTGCACGCTCATGTCTCTGAGCAATTTCTTCTTGAGTGAGAGGCCTACAGGATATCACAAATATGTTATCATCTGGCAACATTAAGCATCTCTCAGTTTAGTCAAGCAGGGAAACAGCAAGTATTGATATGGCTGGGTAAGATGAAGATTGGTCCCAGCTCCATTCCAGGCAGTTTTCTCCAAGTCCTCTCCCTGTCTGTAGCAACAGGAGAGGGCCTATAAGCTTCTCTCTAATAATGCTGTGTCCCAACTATTCTGAGCTTATGAACTGACATGCAAGAGCCCAAGTCCCTATCTGAAGCAATGTACAATAGTATGGAACCTTTCTCAGATGCCTATATTCCTTCTGGAAAAGGCAAAGAACAGGAAGAAGGAAGGGAAAGAGTGACAGATATCAGGGTTTGGAACAACCCTGGCAGGGAAACAAGCATAAGGCCTCAATAACCGGGGTTCAAGAGGAAGGGTTCAAGGTCAGGATGAGTACTGGCAATTCATCAGGACTAGAAGGTCAAACTGAAATATCAGCCACTGTGTTACACCCAAGAAGTACCACCACAGAAAAGGCAAGGTGTGGGTGTGTATATGTGGTTTTCCCTGGGGATGAGAATGAGAGGGCATGGAGAAGGTAATTAAGCTATTTTTCCTGAAGAATTACCCTCATGTCTGTCAGGATATAGAGAAGGCATTCAGAGTTTTAATACCAAAAAGTTGTTGACAAAAGGGGAGCACTAAGTCAAACACAAATTCTGTTTGGGAGTTTGGGTTTGGAAGGTAGAAACCAGGCAGGTAGACTGTTTCCTAGGACTTGGCTCCCTTCCCATGTAGGGGTCCTTATGAACCTACCTGCATGCTCAACCCCAGCACATGAACAAGACCAATCCATGTCCTAAGGCTGATAGAATAACAGCATCTTTAGCCTCCTGATACTCTGGGACTGAGCATCAAAGCACTCAGGCTAATCCTATGGTCCTAACTTTATGCTCCAGCTCTGGAAGCTGGACAACTCTTCCTGGTCCCAACACTTTGTGCCTCTCTCCCATGTTGTCCTTCACCTTTTACATTATGATTCCTGCTTTATTTCCCAAGCTCAGACTTCACACCTAACTGATAACCTTCATCCCCATCTTGCCATGCCATATTCCCCTCCCCTCTCTGTAAGCCATGGAAGTCATGCAGGTAGCCATTCTGCCTACTTGCCTTCCAAATGGCCACATACAGGTAGGGCTCCTGATTCAAAGTGGCCTAACTCCTTCTACCTTTCTAGTTCATGTAAGCTAACCTGGAAGGTGACTGCTTAAATCGTTGACTGTCCACTGCTATACTCTTCAGATATCTTCCTGCTAGACAAGACTTCTCTAGTCCTAGTGTCCAGGACTAGACACTACTTCTGCCTTCCTTAGCACCTGTCCCTCAAAATCAATGGTTTAGTTCCAAGAGCAGGCCCTTCCACTCACACCCACTCTGCTGCAGGTCACTGGGCTGTGCAATAGAATACAAAAACATGAGAAACAATCCTTGAGCCTGGCTTGGTCAGGTGCCTCATTAGGCAATCAAAACTGCTGGCACTAAGGGGCCACACTACCACTGCAAGAGACAAGCTCCTCATTACAGGAAGCTCTAAATGTCAAAACTTTCAAATACAGAATGAACTCTGCTTCCTCGCAATTTCTAGCTATGGCCGCAGTTCTCTCCTCTGGAGCAACATCTAACAAACCTACTTCCCTCCCCTTTCCTTTGAATCACCTGCATTCATGCCTTCCCTGCCTCCCTTCTTTTCCCCAGGCTGAGCACTCTAGCTGTTCCTTCAACCAATCCTTAGACAACTTTCCTTGTTTCTAGACTTTTGCTAAAAACTCATAAGAATATCTGAAAAATGTGAATTAAAATACAAATGCAGAACACATTTTTATTGTTAGAGTAGAAGGGAAAAAATACCAGAGGTATCTGCTAGTATCTACAGAGAAATGGTCTCTTCCAACGGGTTTATCATTATGATCCAGAGACTGTGTTAATCACTTTACATATATTATAGCACATAATTTATCACAACCATTCAATGAAGTAGATATCATATTCCTATTTTACATACAGAAAAGGGAGACTTTGAAAACTTCAGTAACTCGACCCAAAGTCACACAGATTTTAAATGGAGGAGCCATCATTCAAATCCAGATCTGTATGGCTCTAAGGTCTATGCTCATTATCACCAGGTTATGTCTTTCCTTCAGGAGGAATTAAAGATGATAAAATCGTCATCTTACATAAATGTGATTTCACTTTAGTTTTAGTGAAAAAGGAAGTGTATTTGTTCACCTTGCAGATTAAATCCTCATGTGCCCAAGTTCATGAAGTGATCTGGAATAATCAGCATGTACGGTCATTAAGTAAGCATCAAATGTATAGATGCTTGCTGTCTGTCTATGTTTCTATCCATCCATCCAATTAACAACTACTGTGTGCCACGCACTGCTGTGGGCACTGGGAATGATGGTAGAGGGGAACAAAGCAGATAGTAATCAGCAAGTATGTGTAAAAAGTACCCACTGTGTATCCAGCATCTGCTGAGAACAAAAAGAAATGTAATTACAAGAAAATGGGGCCCTACTAGTGAGGAAACAGCTGTGACTGGGAAGTTATTTAGGCTATAAACTAACCATGGACTTCTTGAAGGGACAATAGTCACTAATACTGAGATGAAGGAGACCAGAGGTGAGAATGTTGACTGAAGATTCAAATGTCATGTTGGAAGGTGAATTTGAAGAAGCAAAGAAAAGAGGCAAGAACACAAGAACAAAGGATAAAGTCCTGTAACAGTCCCACACTTCATTTACACCCAAAGCGGCACTGTTGAGCAGTGAGTAAACGTCAGTGTCTTCAGTAAGTTAGGGAAAAATTCTTAGGCTTTGCGGATGCCGAATCCCATTTCCTGCCTTACTTTTCTCCCTGGTGCATATCACTAATACAATGTACTCTATACGAAAGGAAAATAATACTCTGTTATTCCTGGCTTAGGTATCTAATACAATGGAGATGAAAACGCTATCAAACCAACTTCCCAAGGTACATTTTCCTAAATTTAAAAAATAAAACTTAAATGAAAAAAACTATCAGCTAGAAGATGGAAAAGAACAAAGTAATGGTGACGACCTTACCCAGGTATACCTGAAAACACTGTATTATTACGTAACAATTGTTGAACCTGATATACTGGTTAAAAAACAAATGACAAAAATAAAATCAATAAAACAACTTCATGGAATAGAATGGATTGCACTATCAGAAATATACTAAAAATCAGAAAAACATATGATGAATTATTAAGAAAAATGTTTACAGAAAATGTAATTAATAGTAGAGGCATAATAATACTATTATTCATCAGCAAGAAATGAAGGATAGGTAGAGGTAGGAATTTTAAATGATATAAATACATGTATTTCAAATCTTAACAGCAAATTTTCCAATTCTCTGATATTCCCTATGATTCTACTGGAATCTCTCAGATACTCCCAATGGCCAAAAAACATTCAGTATCCTAAAATTGTTAGCACAAGAAATTGCTACTACATGTAGCACTGAAACATTATCTGGGAGTAGCCTAGATACATAATTGGGCATTCATTCGTTCCATTATTCACTCATTTACTTACTCATTTAGCCATTCATTCACCCATTCACTGACCTGTTCATTCCCCCATTCAGATATTCACTCATTCATTCTTCATTTACTCACCCATCTATTCTTTTACTTATCCCCAGGGCAAAAATTATTGAATACACCTATGTCCAAATCACTAGGGAAGTACTAAAAAACAATGCATAACCTTTCTGCTGAAGGACAAACAGAATTTTGAAAAGAAGCCTTCTCAGATGGAGGAACAGCACAAGTAAAGATATGACGTTTGTTCAGACACTAGTATATTAGAGAAACAGAAATAAAAATCTAGTCAAAACATGTTTTGGGGTCAGGTCACGGTGGGTCTGAAATGCCACTAAGACAGCTCAAGTTTATTTCACAGGCTGATGATCTGACCTTCAGTCACTCACATATTATTTTCATGATTTCTGCTATATCTGCATATTATTTATTTAATGCTTATTTAAATGCACAAACATTTTGAACTCAATAAAACTTTAAAATCTCATCACAGTAAAGGCTTTATCACTTGACATACACAGGCAATACACACAAATAAACATTAAAATAAATATGCCAACTAAGTAAACTAAAACTTGTTTCCCTAAGTACCACTGAAATCATCACCAACACTTCACACTTGAATCAAAACTGCTCAAAGCAGTGAGTATCATTAAGGGTTTTGAGCAAGAGACATATCTTCATAGCTGAGTTTTATAAAGATCACTCTAAAGGAAGAAAGGCAAGTGCATCGGTGGAACTAAAGATGGGGCAGGAGAACCAGCTAGGAGGTTGCTGCAACAATATCCACAAGACATGATCAGAATCTAAACTTGTAGGGAAAGCAGCAGAGACAGAAGGAGGGGAACTCACATAAAAAACAGGAAATGTAGAAGAGACAGATTCCCCAAGACTCTGGAACTTGAGAAATATCCCTCTCCTACACCCACTACACCCGGGCACACATAATACACACAGGGAAGCAGAGATACTCATACATTCATAATCTCTACTGAGGTAGACAGAATTAGATGAGACAAGGCAGGAGGCTTAGATTAGAACTCGCCTAACATGTTCAACAAAAGTTAACTGTTGCTACTGCTACTAACGCCACTCTTCAAACTTACATCACTTCAATTCAAAATCCCAGAGCTGCTTTCAACAGCTTTCTCCTACAGAGGTATCACAAAAGGATATATTACTGTACAAATTGTATGTTACCCTGGGGGTTGGCTTGAAATGAATTCTGGGTTAAGGAGGAAAAGCATTATCTGTGCCCCACCCCCATCCACACCCCAACTACATCCTACCAAACATATACCATATTCCTAGCCCAGCCCAACTTTCCCACTTCCCTTACCTTGGCTTATTCTGAGGCAAGGCCTTAGCATCAACTGCAAACATTTTGGAAACAAATATGATAACTGGAGCAGTCTCCTCACTTCCACATTTCATAAAAGCTAAACAAATAGGAAGTAAAAATGTCACTATTTTTCCCATTACTAAAAAAACACATATTTTTCTGGAAAACAATTAAAATGTTTAGAACATCGCATTATCTAAATGCATCAGAAGTCCATAACTTTTTCCAACTATGATAAGAATTTTAATTAGAAAAGGGTAAGATTGCTAGGAAAGAATAGCAGAGCAAAAGCAAACAGAATTGGCAGAAATAAGGAAGGAAAAGCAAGCAAATTTGATGGGATGAGGGATCCCATATGAAAGTTAAAGCTATGCAATGAGGTTAAACACCTACTATAAGCACTAATACATTTTTCACTGTATCAAGTATAGAAAAAATAGAATTGAGGAATGTTACCAAAGGCCAACAATCAACAAGGTAGCTTGTTAATAAGATATATAAAAATCAATAGCTTTTCCAATCCCCCACAATAACAAGTTAGAAAATAAAATGGACAAAAATACTGTATTATGATATTAACAAATTCTTAGAAATAAGTTAAGATTCAATATTATTAAGATACCAATTCTCCTTAAATATACAAATTTTAACGCAGTTACGTATTAACATATGAACATTTTCCTTAACCTATATTGGAAGTAAAAAACCATTGATTACTGAATTTTTTAAAACAACTCCATCACCTCACGTTAAAATAATTTGTATACAAAGAATTCAACAGTAAAATTTAAAGAAGGAAAAAGAAAGCCACAGGAAGTAAGAATCAAACATATATCAGAAGTCTTGCCAGTGGAAGCTTTGAATGAGGAACAGAATGACATGCCCTGACTTTTATCTTAAGAGGATCACTCTGTTTTGTCTGCAATATTGAGAAAACACTAACAGGAATCAAGAGCAAAAGCAGGGATACTAGTTGTTTTGTTGTTGTTGTTGTTGTTTGTTTTCTCAGACGGAGTCTCGTTCTGTCACCCAGGCTGGAGTGCAGTGGCATTATCTCGGCTCACTGCAACCTTCGCCTCCCAGGTTCAAGTGGTTCTCCTGCCTCAGCCTCCCAAGTACCAGGGACTACAAGTGTGTACCACCACGCCCAGCTAATTTTTGTATTTTTAGTAGAGACAAGGTTTCACCATGTTGGCCAGGAAGTGAAAACATTGGGAAATAGCTGAATTCCGTATTTCAAAGGAAGAATAAACAGGATGATGGACTGCATGTTGGACTGTGAGATAAATATAAGGGCCATTGATGACTCCAAGGTTTTTGGACTGAGTAAATGAAAAGATTGAGGTCCCCCTGAGATGGGAATGACTAGGTGAGCAGGCTTGGGGATAAGATAAAAAGTCCAGTTTGGGATATGTTCAGTTGAGATGTTTCTTAGAAAACACAGTATAGGGGGAGTTCTAGATATCAGTCCAGAGTCCAGAAAACAGACATGCTCTGAAGATACACAATTGTGTGAATTATGAGTATGTAGTTGTCATTTAAAGTCTTGAGATTGGATGAGATTATCAAAAGAGGGACTGCAGGTAAAACAGATCAGGATCAAAGACTTGAACCTTACTTGGGGCACACCAAAGTTAAAAAGCCAGGGAGATGGGGAGGAATCACAAAAAGACCTTATTAAGTATAAGCAGCCAGGGAGACAGGAAGAAAAGCAGAAGCAAGGGAATGGAAGCAATGGAAGCCTAGAAGTCAAGGGAAGAAATTGTTTCAAGGAGGAGTGATCACCTGCATCAAATGCAAGTGGAAGATCTAGTCCTATGAAGACTGAAAACTGGTCATTAGATTTAATGAACCAAAAGTCAATAGTGATGCCAAGAACAACAGTGTAGTGGTTTGGGGGCAGGGTTACAAAAGCAATAGAACTGGAGGAAAAGAATTAGAGAAAAGAACATACATAGAGACAAATTTCATGGAACCTACAAAGTCCAGAATGGGAGCTTCTTTTCTCACGAGGAGCATGTGTACAGGAAGTTGCTGGTCTCTCATCGTACTGGCTGAGCAAAATGGCTGTAACAAGAAAACCTTTGGGGTGGGGGTGGGAGGCAAAACTGGTGAAATGGTCATTTGTGAAACTGTTCATCTGTGGAAGTGGACATTTGGCAAATTGGCCATTTAGCAAACTAGCATTCAGCAAATTGGTCTAGAGCAGCCTGGATGGAGGACAGTCAATGACATGGTATATTCCAACAGGTCCATCTTTCCTTACCTGCTTTCAGTGCTTGAGTTTCTGGTGGAAGAGAGTCAAAGGTTTGTGATCCTGTGCACATCAGTCTCTCCACTCTCTCGGCTGTAATATCAAGGGGACTAGGAAGTTTCTGACACACCATCGCTGAAGTCTGTTGTTAAGGACTCAAAACCTTGAGCCAGTGCCTCCCACCAAGGCGAAGATTCACTGTATGTTCTAAATATTGAGGTAACAAAGTCTGTCCATACAGAAAATGCCTGTGCTATATGGCAACACTGCTTTATGCATCACATCTCAAAGCATGCACACGATTTCAGGGAGTTCACAAACTCCTAAAAGCTCAGAAAGGATCCTCATGACAGATACTTTAACACTGAGACCCATGGAACAAATGAGAACAGAGCTTAGCAGGTTGGCTATCGGTGACCTTGAAATGAAACAGTTATCTAACACAAACATCTTATTTAAATCTTAGTGTAAACATTTTTATTTTTACAGTTTACTAAATAAACACAAAAAGAATTGTCTTCTTAAAGAAGTTCACTATTAGTAATGTTAACATAAATTAGTATTAGTGTATTAATTATTAAAGTATTTAATACAGTTTCATGGTAGAACACCAAATAAGCAGAGAAGACTTATTTTGGATTGAATGTTATTTCCAGAGAATTTCCTGGTTGCCATAACGCATTGTTTTTTCTTGCTTTATCAAAACTATTTCATTAAAAACCATTAGAATAAAGGATACCAAGAACAGCATGGGATATGGGTAGCCACTGACTGCAAATGGCGTTGATCTGAACTTTAGGGTCTGAATGTCGTGCCTCCCGGGCTCCAATTTTTAATCCTAAAGAAGTCACTATTTTATCAATTTTGTCTTTGTCCCTATAGTAAACACAAGATTGGAGGGCGGAAATGTCATATGCACATAAAAACAGGCAGTGGGGAAAAGGAACCCAACATTATCTGGCATATTTTTATCCTAATGTGTTACTTTTTCAAAAAAAGCTAAAAATGATTGAAGGGAATTCTGCCACAGAAAAAGCCTCCTCAACTTCTACTCTTACACTTTCAAGTGAATCCTTCTTTAAGACTTCCCAGGAAGTACTTCTCCCCAATCTCCTCAAGCAGACTATATCAAGTGGTAAAGCAGTCTTACAAATAAGTACTAATAAGTCATTATTCCACCACAGGAATAACTCAGAAAGTAAATTTACTAAAGCAAACTTATACCAGAAAAGTTATTTCCCCACTTCCCCATTAATGATCCTAGCTATCAAGCACCTTTTCTACTTTAATAACTATTTTTTAAACCTGGGTTTGCATAAAAAAAGACCCAATGTTTCTTTCTATCCTTTTATCTCTTCACCTCAGCACTCTATAAAATATTGCTATCCTGTCCCTTCAACATCACCCTTTAGCTGGGTTACACAGACTTCTTTAAATTGCTTCCAAGCCCTGTAATCAACTCATCTGTAGAAGCTCTGTTCACTTTCTCAGTCCATCTCAGCTTTCTGAAGTATGACTCATCAAACTGGAAAGTGAGACAAATTATACTGCCTAAAGATGCCTGAAGGTAAACAATGTCATAAGAGTCTTACTTTTTCAAGACAGCATCATACAAACTCCATATATTTTCCAGGATCAACTGTACAAATAAAGGTTTCTTTCCTTTGGCCTGTACAAAAGAATATACGGGCTTAAGTTCCTGAACATTTAATAGGCATTTATATATTCCTTCTTGACATGCTTTTATTCTCAATGTGTTTCATTTCTACTTGAAAATAATTATTCAAAAATAAAGTAGATGAAAGTAGTTATAAGAATGCACTTAAACAGCCAATAATCCACAATTAATAATAATCCATTGTTCTTTCCTCTGGGAACCACAGACTTTACAAGTGACATGACCATTCGTGGGTCATATTACCATGGCTGCCATCAAACAAATACACACAGCACCCAAGCCAAGAGCTAAAACTTCATTCTGCACGTGCAGGCTCTTTCCATGGACTTCAGTCTAAAATTATGTTAGAAGAAACATAAAGCATTCTTAAACATATTTCTAAAAGTTCACAAGGATAGGAAAATTTTGAAAACCCAAGAAACTCCATCATTTCTCTTACCAAACTACGCAAAAAGTTACTAGCAAGAACACCTTGAGGGGTACACTCTCCCATATACATGAAGGGGGATATATTAATAAATTGAAACCTCCTTTCTGAAGAACTACGGGCAACAGTATTAAGAAGTTAAAAGTCATTGGCTTAGAATGCTCAGTTTAAAAAAAAAAGCATCATGAAGACATAAAACTTATCCACAAAGATATCTATCGTACAATATCAAAACATTTGAAAAAAAACTATGTCCAATCTTAAGAGAATGATTACATAAATCATAGTGGTCTCACAAAATAAAATAACAGAGTGCTTACTGAATTATTTCATATAATCATCATAACTATCCTATGAGATAAGTGCTATTATCTTAATTTTACATATGAAATAACTGAGATAAAAGTCATAGAGCCAGTAAGTGGTGGAGCCAAAATTCAAACTCTCAAGGCATGCTCTTTCCCACTTAGCTATATTCATTCCCTTTAAAATATATGGTTTATAAAAAAGCTTTTAATGGCAAGGGAAGATGTTCATGATATGACAAAAGCAAAAGGGCAGCTACATTGTATAAACAGCATAATCTCAACTGAGGGATGTATATATCCATGTAAAAAGAATGAAAGAAATTACAAACATCTACTAGCAGTGCTGGCTTCGAGTTTTTTGTTTGCTGTGGCTTTATACTTGTGAGTACTTTCTAAAAAGAAATGTATATGATTTTCAGTGAGAATAAATTTATGAAATCCTGGTTTTATATCAAAAAACAAAGCTCCAAGAAAAGTATCCTTTGAGGGTATATGACAGCATTCCTACACCACCTCTATCTATAGAAGGAGTTTCAGGGAGCATCCACCTCTCCCGATCTACACTGCACGATGACCAGCATGCAGGGAGATAAGGCTTCAACTGAGACTAGGACAGTGTGAACCATACAGGGATGTCTAGAAGAGACATCTCTTTATGGTGACAGAGACAAACAAATGCACGGCACAAAATGTGTGTCTTCAGGTGCCCAAGATCTAAGATTTTTGGTCTTCTGAAAAAAAAGAAAAGAAAAGAAAAGAAAAAGCAGTTCTTTGCTCACTATACTTAAAAGGACTAAGAACTCTATATGAATAATACCTGTATATGAGATGTGTAAGCCTTTCCCAATTATATACAGTAAAAATTCCCTCATGAACTCACCTGAATAAATTAAAGCTGAATTACATTTATTAAAGATATTACAGGATAGATTTTCATAGGGCAAGAACATGACCAGCAATCAAAAGGGACATGCACCACATTACCTGATCACCCTTCATGATCTTTTTAGCCTTCATATTTATACAGTAATCTCCCCACAAGGTTTTCATAAGAACTTCCTTTTTGATGCCAATTTTTTGACTGTAGATTCTGGCGAAGTGCTCAATTCTGAAAGAAGACCAAATGTTCACGTTATTAATAACAACGATTAGCATAGGTAACATTTGAACATTTCTGTGACAGGTACTGTTCAAACTTCTTTACACGTGTATTACTAAACTTAATCCACTATCCTACAGAACTTCCCCATTTTATAGAAAAGGGTAATGAAGCACAGAAATATCATGCAGGGAAGAAGTGAGGTGGGGCTTTAAATCCAAGCAGTCTGGCTCCAAAGCCCATGTTCAGGTCTACATTAATATGAATTGTAATACATGCTATAGCTTTGTTTCTTAATTTTGCATGTGTAAAACAAGATAAAACTAGGGCCAAAGCCAAGAAAATGCAAGCTCCAGCTGCCCGTCACAACTATGCCAGCCATAAAATTTTATTTCAGCTACTCACTGCTGTGACAGTTGCTCACAAATGAAAGAAACTCTTGAGCCACAACCTGCCAAAACAAGGTGTTTATTATCCTAGATTAATGATAAACATACACACACTGACTTAACTTGCATCAGCCCACAGAGAAACCAGTTACCACCATGGCCTCCCATCACAGGAGGACAGTCAACAACAACTAAGGGTGCTACATATAGCATCTGCGTTGTCTGGATAAAGGACCTAAGAAATGCCTTGTCTTTAGAGAACAACCTAATTTAATCTAAGGTTTGAGATTAGAATTTTCAAAGTACCAGCATCTTAAAAGATGCCTCCTCAGGAAAAAAAAAAAAAAAAAAAAAGGATATTCCCAGTTTTTTTCCACACCATACTGAAAAGCCCAACCTAATGCAATCACGCAAGAAAAGGAAATAAAAAGTATACTGATTAGAAAAGAATAAATAAAACTATCTTTGTTCATAGGTGACTCTTTAATCACTCCTCCACAAATGAACACAATGTGAAAGGCTGACAACCACTGGTAGAGTTCCTATGCCTCAAAAAGAAAGCAGGCTCTGCCTTGTTGCCTAACCAGTGGATCGCTAAAGAGTCAGGCCTCCTCCTGGCTTCCTGTGTTTCTGCACACCCAGAATGGCGCACAGAGCCTTACTTCCAGATGTTAAGTCAGGATACCCTCATCTCTGCGGCTTTTCATTTGTCAACACCCAGTTTTGCTAGGCAGGCTGCAACCTGCCATGCAGATTTGCAAATCCAATTCAGGACCTACACGCAGGTCCAAGGTCTACACGTGGAAGGAAACAATAGGAGGCAACTACTGTGGACTGACTTCCCAGGCATTCTCCAACCTAACTGTAGAAGGGAGCCCTATTCTTTAGCAGTGATGCTCCCTGGGGCCTCAACAAATACAGTTGAAGCTTTGCTCTCCACATTGGCAACTTGGGTCCTTCTTAGATGGTTAAAACCGGAGCTAATGACTGAGTGATGAACACATGAAACCTGTGACATTTTCTTTCTTTTAAATTTGAATTATTTTTTCACCTGATATAGAACCAATTTTTTTTATATCTTTAACTGACACTTACATTCTGACTTTAATTATTCTATTCATATGGTTCATGTTCCTGTCTACTTAACCTGTGAAAATCTCCCCTAAACCATGTGCCTGCAGAGTTCTACTTATAGTTCTATTTTTGTCTCATGCACTTTGTTGTTCTGATAATTGATAGCTAATCTCTTCACTAGTAAATGTGTCAATTATCTATGCGAAAATGATCCTTATGCCATAATTCATTTACCATAAATCCTATTTTATTGTTAATGTTGCCAAACCTCTCTCTTTTCATTCACATTTGGTTGACATAATCTGATCTAAAGCTTTGGTATTTAGCCTCTGTCCATTACGCTTTATGTTTATCTCTTTTACGTAGTAAACGTCTGGATTTATTTTTTTAATAAAATTTCCTTTCTAAAAAATATCTCCTTAATAGGGGATTTGATACATTTATTGGGGCAATCATTTATCGGTACAACTGTTTTGATCAGTTAGATTTCCAGTGTGGTTTCTATTCTTTCAGGATTTTTTAAAAAAATGTTGAGTTGTGTTACCCAGACTGTATTATACATTCTTTTATCTTTTATAATGATGTCAGATAAATACCCTGCTCTTAATTCTGAAAGTGGTAAACTTAAAGATTTTTATAAATAAACACTCTAAAACCCCTATCAAAATCATAAATTATAGTAAGACATTTGCCCTTTTGCTTAGGCTAGGCTCTTCTAGTCCACCACATAAAATATTCACACCTGTGTACAAATCTTTCAAAATCTTGTTTCTTATCCTTTTCATTATTTTTTATTCCATAGTTACCACAAAATTTGCTTAACACCAACCCATTCCCCATTACTGCTAGTGCTTTTATTTATTTTTGTCATTAAACAGTTACAATTTTTAAACACTGACAATTTCTAGCACTTCTCCATTCTTGAATTCTATTTTAATTCGTTTCCTCTACAGAGTAACTGCAAACAAGAGTCTAAGAGACCTGCAGACCGATTTATATTCCAAGACTACTGATCTATTCGTTGCCTATCTTCATGAATGACAACTCAGTCAAGTATGAAATTACTGAACCACACACCCTTTTGCCCTCCAAGCTACGAAGTGGATTACTGTTAACTACAGAATTCTAAGACACGGTTACACAAAGACAAGTAAATCTATTACAAAGGGCTTCTCATTGTCTCTTTTCTCCTGTCCCTATGCTATAAGTTTGGGGACTCAGTTCTATGTATCTAAAGCAAGAACTTAGATTCTTGCTGCTACCCATCCAAGTCAATGTGTTTCTGCTTTTCAGAGCAGACTCTCCCAGATTAACATCAATTAACAGGACAGATTTAGGCAGAAGACCTAGGTTCAGCCTCTAGTCACACTTCTTAATCCTTTCCCACTGCGGAGAGTTTATAGAACCATCTTGCAAATTCTGAAATGTGCTCATTTTCCACTTTTGTGACACATGCAGCTGTCAACTTGGCCTATTCACTGACATTTTAGAGGAAAAAGGGAAGGTAAAAGTCTCTGGTGCTTTCATTTCCACCACTACTTTCCCATAAATTCACATATCAACTTGTTGAGAACAGACACTAGCCGATCTCTAAATCTGACCTTGTCTAACACAGGGGAACATTCATTTATTGGCTGACAGTATCTAAAAATGTCAGAAGTAAGAGCTCTGTAAATTACCCTTATTCTATCCATTCAACTTTCTCCCCATTCCTTTTCCTTCCACAATAAACTTCCCCCAATTTGTGTGATTGACTAAAATTGGCATAAAACATTAAATTACTTATGAAAATCACTTTAAGAAAGGGACAAGCCTCCCACCTTGTGGTTTACTACCAGAATGCTCACAAATCAGGAAATCAACAGGTCTGACCCTATTACACGACTGAACGAATCACTGTGAATGAATCTGAAGAAAGTCTTGAAATCATCTTAGCCCAATATTCTTGTTTTTTCAGATAAGTAAACTGAGGCCTAGAAAGGTGATAATGACAACCCATCAACCATATATGAAAAGTGCAAATTCTCAGCAGGTTCACAATTTCTATTTTTATCATATACACATTACCTCAATTTATTTAAGTCTGGTATGACCTTTCGGGCATCAAATGGACTAAGGTATCTATCATTTATTATAAACAGAAAGTTATGATATTATATTACACTGCCCAAGACAAAATCTGGTCAAAGGGAAACTGGAGAACAAGTTCCTGTAAAAAGGAAAATATATTTTAAAAAATGAAGCCAGAGATTTGTTAGGCTACTCCAAGCCTTGCATTCTAGTCAGCTCCTGATCCTTTCTTTCTTTCCAATTCTAAGTCATACTGATACATGTTTCATGAAAAAACTCTGTTTTCTCCAAATGCATCAGTTTTAGTTCTATGATTCCCGTAAATTACATGCAATATCAAGCCCACAACTAAAGTAAAGGTCGTTATGGTCCCACTATTACTTATCCAAACCACAGACATTTTTCTCAAAGTAATAATCTTTTAACTACATTTGGATTTTTTGATTCCACAAGTCAGAAATTGCTATAGTTAAAAAAACGTGATCAATTACCTACTCCATTCTGAAATCTAATATCACTGTTAACACGGCCTCAGCATGTACAAATCCGGGAGAGGCAATAAGAAGAAATAAGAATCCTTATACCCCATAGGGCAGACACTAGAGAAGAACCATGTCAAAAAAAGACAGGATTCAGAGTCAGGCAGACTTTAATCTTAATATCAGCCTGCCTCTTATTAGTCGAGTGATGTTGAACAAAATTTACTCAATGTTCTTGAGACTTAGATAATAAACAGTAGTATCTATTTCAAAGGAGTGTTGTCAGAATTTGGCGAAATAATTTAAATAAAGTGACTAACTCAATATCTTGCACATGTACATCTTCATTAAAGCTAGACTAACTTTTGCTACTGTTGGTATAAAAGTTGATATAAATATATTTGTTCATCTATGTATAAATAACTTTAAGAAGATAAAAAAAAACCTGACAGGAAATAAACTGAGCTAAGGAATAAGGTGGGATCCATTTGTGGTACACATTTCAATTTACTCAAGAATAAAGTTAAAAATCAATTGTATATAAAATCTGTAAAGAAATGCAAGACTGGCTCAATATTCAAAAACATCAATCAATGTAATATACCATATTAACAAGCTAAAGAAGAAAACTCATACAAATATATTAATCAATACAGAAAAGGTATGTGACAAAACTGGACACATTCATAATAATGACATTCAGAAAAATATTAGGGGACTTCCTCAACGTGATAACGGACATCTAAAAACAGTCTGCAGACCTAACATTATTTCTAATGGTGAAAGACTTAATGCTTTCCTCCTAGATCGAGAACAAGGCAAGGAAATTCTCACCACTGTCAGTCAAATAGTGCTGGAAATTCTAGCTAATGCAATCAGCAAAAGAGAAAATAGCATGGAGATAGAAAAGGAAAAAAAATACAACAATTCCCATTTGCAGACATGATTGTCTCGCAGCAAATTCAAAAATATCTACAAAGAACTTCAAGTGAGTTCAGCAAGGTGACAGTATACAAGATCAACATATAAAAATTAATTGTATTTCTATATACTAGATGTGTGAACACCAAAATTAAAAATATCACTTATAATCATTCAGAAAAATGAAAAATTAAGTGTAAATCTACCTTAACATGTACAGCACTTGTATGCTGAAAACTATAAAATGATCACAAAATATTTTTTTAAAATGTTAAATAAATGGAGAGGTATAGTGTGAGGCATGGAATAGAAAAGATTCAACACAGCACAGATGTCAAAATTCTCCCCAAATTAACAGGTTTACCAAGCAATTTCCATCCAAATCCTAGCAAGATGTTTTTGTAGATATAGGTAAGATTACTATAAAATTTACATGGAAAGGCAAACGCCTTGAACAGCAAAAGTAATTTTGAAAAATAAAAATAATGTGGACAGAAATAATCTACCTGATTTCAAGACTTATTAATGTAGCTATACTAATCAAAATTATGTGGTACTGTTGGAAAGACAGACACATAGATTAAAGGAACAGAACAAAACACCCAGAAACAGACCCACACAAGTATGCCCAACTGATTTTGACAAAGGCACAAAAGCAATTCAACAGAGAAGAGATAACCTTTTCAACAAAGGGTTCTAGAGTAAATGGAAATTCAAAGGCCCTCTTCTCCCACAAAAGAAAACCTCAATCCAAGCCTCACACTTTATACAAAAATTAACTCAAAATGGGTCACAGACTTAAATGTAAAAAGTAAAACTAAAACTTTTAGAAAAAAATGAGAGACAATCTTTAGGATCTAGAGCTAGGCAAAGAGTTCTTCAACTTGACTCTAAAATCAAGATCCATAAAAAGAAAAAATGATAAAGGACACTTCGGTCAAATTAAAAACTTTGCTCACTTTGATGGTTGGGAGTGGTGGCTCACGCCTGTAATCCCAGCACTTTGGAAGGCCGAGGCGGATCACCTGAGGTCAGGAGTTTGAGATCAGCTTGGCTAACATGGTGAAACCTCGTCTCTACTAAAAGAAACACAAAAATTAGCTGGGAATGGTGGTGTGCACCTGTAGTCCCAGCTACTCAGGAGGTTGAGGCAGGAGAATCACTTGCACCTGGGAGGCACAGGTTGCAGTGAGTCAAGATTGCGTCACTACACTACAACTTGGGCAATAAGCAAGACTAAAAAAACCACAAAAAACTAGCCGGGCGAGGTGGCGGGCACCTGTAGTCCCAGCTACTCGGGAGGCTGAGGCAGGAGAATGGCGTAAACCCGGGAGGCGGAGCTTGCAGTGAGCTGAGATCTGGCCACTGCACTCCAGCCTGGGCGACAGAGCGAGACTCCGTCTCAAACAAAACAAAACAAAACAAACAAAAAAACAAAAAAAAATCTTTGCTCACTTTGAAAAACACTATTAGAGGATATGAAGTCAAACTATAGACTGGGAGAAAATATTTGCAAAACACATATGAGACAAAGGACTACTGTTTAGAATAGAAAAAACTGTCAAAATTCAGGAGTATGAAAAAAACACAGTAACAAAAAGGGAAAAAATGTGAAAAGACATTTCACTCAAGAGGACCTACAGATGACAAATCAGCACATGAAAAGATGTTCGAGGTAACCAGCTATTATGAAAATGCAAATTAAAACCACAATAGCATATTAGTACACACCCAACAGAACTGCTAAAATGAAAACAGTGACAACACCAAACGTGAACATTTGGAGAAAACGGATCACTCACGCATGCATTGCTGGTGAGAATAGAAAATGGTACAGTCCCTCTGGAAACAGTTTGATAGCTTCTTTAAAAACTAAACATACAACTACCATACGACTCAGCAAATGCACTCATAGGCATTTATTCCAGAGAAATGAAACATGTTCACACAAAAACCTACACATGAATGTTTATAGCGGCTTTACTCATAATGGCCCAAAAAGGAAAAAAAAAAACCAGATGTCCTTTAATGGGTGAATAGTTATACTGGGGTACATCCACACCATGGAATACTACTAAGCAACAGAAAGGAACCAACTACAGTATTAATGCATGCAATAACTTGGATAAGTCTCTAGAGAATCACGCTAAGTGAAAAAAATCAATCCAAAAAAATCATATATTTTTTGCTTCCATTTCTATAACAGCCATGAGATGAGAAATTTGGAGATAAGATAAATGGTTATCAAGGGTTAAAAAGGGTTTGAGGGAGGGAAGGAAGTAGCTGTGGCAATATAAGGGCAACGTGAAGGAGCCTTGCAGTGATAGAAATGTTCTGTATATTGATGGCAAATGGCAAAGTCCTGGTTGAGGTATTGTACTACAGTTATACAAGATGTTATTATGGATAGGAGGCAGTTACTGGGTAAAGGGCACCAGAGAACTCTCTGTATTATCTCTTACAACTGTAGGTGAATCTATAATTATCTCAAAATAAAAAGTTTCACTAAAAAAACCAATGGCATATAAAATCCACAAAGAGATTTAATCAGATTCAAACAGACTTACCCAAAGCCCCACCCATCTATTGCACTGGTAAACACCACATTTCCCTGTTCTGGAGAGAAGTAAAGCTGAGAATCATCTGTGTCCTCCAAGCCAGTGCTCCAGTCATATACTTGCTCTCCTTGTTCAGAATGTGGATTCACTTGGGATTCAGTCTCTCTCTCTGCTCTTTCTTCTAGGACTTTAGAAGTAAAAAGAGTTCCTGTGAGTGCATTAATCTAGGAGAGATGGTGAAATGGCAGAGTGTCATTCAGATGCTTAGCACACTCACGGAAGGATAAACACTGCTTAACCTGTGTTAGGACTAGAATCATCAGTCAGTTTGGGCTCATTAAGCACACACGAATGGAGGTGGCATTTACAATCAGTAAATAACTTACATGTATCCATTCCCTAAACTCAGCATAACTAAATTCTAAGGCTTTTGGAAGGTCATTTTTTGATTATTATTAGTTTAATGTAAATGTTAATATCATACCCTTAATTTGTTTTTCAGCACTGAGGCCTACTATCACAAAGTACTCATGATTTCCAACCCCACAATCCTAGTTTGTAACCTTAGTCCACTGCCTTGCCATTTCTCACATCGGTTGTCTGAAATGTTCACTACCCTCTTCAGGCCCTCTTCCCAACTCCTAATCCTCAACTACTTTCACTCCCAAATAGGCAGTAATCTTATGTCCTACCTCAGAAAGAAAATGGAACCTATTACTCATATTTCCTTCAAGTGCCCCACATTCCAATCTACAAGCTCACTTATGTCTGCAAATACCACTGACCTTTCTCCCGCCAATGCAGGGCAGGAGTTATTTTACCTCTTCCTATTTCATGTTTTTTTTTTTTATTTTCTGAGGTGGAGTCTCGCTCTGTTGCCCAGGCTAGAATGGAGTGGTGTGATCTTGGCTCACTGCACGCTCTGCCTCCGGGTTCACACCATTCTCCTGCCTCAGCCTCCCGAGTACCTGGGACTACACATGACTGCCACCAGGCCCGGCTAATTTTTTGCAAATTTTAGTAGAGACGGGGTTTCACCTTGTTAAACAGGACGGTCTTAATCTCCTGATCTCGTGATCCACCCGCCTCGGCCTCCGAAGGTGCTAGGATTACAGGCAGGAGCCACCGAGCCCAGCCTACCTCTTCCTATTTCTACAGGGAATGATATCCATCCCTCATTCTTTTTCACAGTTCTGCTTTTATTGTTTCCTGCCTTTAGCAAATAAATATACTCAAGCTGTCCTCATCAATGGCTTTCCACTATGTTGAGGAAAAAATTTCAAACTCTTATGCATGGCATACAAGGTTCACCAACATCTAAATCCTATATCCTTTTTCCCATCTCTTGTCACTGTTTAACATAATCTAATTCTTCAGCTATAAAACAATTTGTAGTCCTTAAATGAAACACTGTACTGTGCTTTTTCTTGCCTTTATGACTTTGCCCATCATATTCCTTCTCTTTTGAATGTCCTTTTCCTCTCTACCTGGCAAACACCTACTTTACTTCCATCTCAAGGTTTCCATTGTACGACTTCTAACTCATTCTTCCCTCTTGACCCAGACTGGGTTAGATGGCCCTTGTGCTGTCATATCACACCCAGGGCTTATCTCATTGTTCTCCAAGTATCTCTTTGTCTCCCCTACTATACTGTGAGCTCCTTGAAAATAGGGATTCTGACCTGTCCATCTTATATTCACAATCCCTAATGCACAATGGACATTCGATAATTCATTTATTCAACATATATCTAGGAAATATTTGCTGAATAAATAAATGAATGAATGCTTGGGTAAAATTTCCTCTAACGACAGGTAAAAAAATACTATAGACAGGTAATAAAATCCTAATATTGCTTCACTTTGGAACCAAGATACAGTTTTAAACAAGAGAGTCTATTGTCTAAGCTTTATATGATGGGTGATTCCAAGAGATGGAAGGGACTACTGAGAACATGCTTATTCTGTAGCCACTGTTGTAGAATAACACCAACATGTATGAATATGAAGTGGAAAAGTTCATTTTTCTGTAGCAATGGCTCATACCAAGCTTAGTAACTTCCTTATAACTCTTCTTTGAGACTAAATTTTTTAAATACTAAAAATTAAAATACCTGTTCTAAAATATTCTTGAGGTGAGAATAGGCCTCTTGTGGGGTGAATTTCAGTTCCACTATCAAGCGATCTATCTTATTAATCACTAAAACTGGACGGATGTTTTCAAGCCAAGCTTGTCGCAGAACTGCTTGTGTCTGATAAAAACAGAAAGAAGAATGTAAAACTCATGATTTGAATTAAGTAAAGCACATTAGAAAATACTGATCAATAACCACTCTAGACAACGCCAGTCAGACAAAGGTATTCATTAGGCATTCACAAACTATGTATACAGTACAGTAGCAAAGAACTATAGACAAGAAATCATCATTGCCTTTACACAACTGACAGTTATGAAGGATAAATAAGGCCAGGCATGGTGGCTCACACCTGTATCTCAGCACTCTGGGAGGCTGAGGCAGGTGGATCGCTTGAGGCCAGGAGTCCAAGACTAGCCTGGCCAACATGGCGAAATCCCGTCTCTACTAAAAGTACGGAAATTAGCCAGGTGTGGTGGCACATGCCTGTAATCCCAGTTACTGTGGAGGCTGAGGCATAAGAATCACTTGAACCCAGGAGGTGGAGGTTGCAGTAAGCCAAGATCGTGCCACCACACTAAAGCCTGGGTGACAGAGCAAGACTGTTTCAAAACAAACAAAAACAAAAACAAAGTATGTTAAATTAAAGTCATCATCTCTAAGATTCCTTCAGAACTCTGGTGATTTAACTCCATCACAGACTGGAACGTTACCAAATGTGAAATATAAAACCAACGTTCTGATTGTCAGTGAAATGCCTAAAGTCAGTCAGTTCCTCCTCTTTCCTCACTCTTAACCATTTAAGTATTTTCTCATCACAATCCACTACCTGTGGACAGACTCCTTCCACAGCATCTACCACAATGATGCATCCATCACAAATGCGAACAGCGGTTGATACTTCTGAGGAAAAGTCCACGTGTCCTGGAGAGTCTATCAGATTAATCAGGTACTCCTCATTACCTAAAACACAATTCGTAAACACACATTTTCAGTTCTCCAGGTATACATTGTTCTTCCTCAGGCATTCTAGAATAAGAAAGCTGAAAGCTTCTAAGAAAAAACTGAACAAAGCTAAAGGAGTTGAAAGCTCAATCCAGAGCTACCATTCCAAGTTTTCCCACTGATGGGACTACTGATTCCAAATAGCATCTATATAAAATGTTAAAGGACTTCATTATTCTAATAGTTACCACTTAAGAGCTTAATGGGAGCCAGCCACTATGATACTCACTTTTAATGTGCTAATCACATATTATTGAATCCTTACAATATCCCTATGAGATACATATTACTATTCTCCTTTTACAGATTAGGAAATTGAAACTGAAAGAAATCAATGCTCAAGGGCCTCACAGTAAGAGCTGTTCAAAGGGCTAACAAAGCAGTTGGCCAACTTCTTCCCTACAATTTGTCAAAGAGCAGTGTATGAATCTGCTCAATCAAGATTTAGACTCAAATCTACAAAAACTTAAGGAGCAGTTACTATGTGCCAAGCAGTGTGCTATGTGCTTGCCCATTAATAACTCCTTCAATAGTCTCAGCAGACAAATGTATTAAACTTATAGTAGGGTGATGACACATCCTGAGTTGTCTGGTTTTAACACTGAAACTTCCACATCCCATCAAAGCCCTTAGTCCCACGCAAACAAGAAAAAAAAAGATCATCCTAGGTTATAGAGAGTTATCATTAAACCTAACTTAGTATACCATGCAGAAAATTAGTAATGCTATAGAATTCTATACTCATTCCCCATTATTGATAAATTTGATATAATTCTCTTTTAAAGACAGAATAATTATTTGAATGCTCAAACATATACTTCACTTTTGCTCCTCCCCTTAACTCAGAGTTTGTCAACTTGAATGTGCTCAAGAATAACTACAAGGTTGAGTATCCTTTATTTGAAATCGAAAATGCTCCAATGAGCATTTCCTTTTTGTGCCATGTTGGTATTTGAAGAGTTTTGAATTTGGGAGCACTTCAGATTTTGGATTTTCAGATTTGGGATGCTCAACCTGCAATGTATGGGACAGTTAAAGAATTTTCCCCCAATATAATTTTAATGACTTCGCTTGTGCCCTAGGTGATACAGATGATAAAACACCACCACAACAATAACCACAACCAGAACTTAACATCTGTGGACTGCCTATTCACGGCTGGCATTGCTCTAAGCATATTACAGAAATTATCTAATGTTTACTTACAACAATCCCCTGTAGTAGTTACAACTATCAGCCCAATTTTATACAGCAGGTAACTAAGGCACAGAAAAGTTAAGTATTTTTCTGAAGGACATCCAGCTAGAATCCAACTCTGAGGTTAACTGACTAAGATCACACAATTCAAAATGATAGAGCAGAAGTTCAAATCCATTTAACTCCAAAGACCATACCTCTAACCACTACACTCAGAAGGCAGTAACTTTTACTACACATGCCAAGATTCCACTGCTAATGAATTCCTAAAACACTGGGTGAAGCATTCCCAAGTGTACTGTGGCTCAGTGGGAAAGACTGCCATCAGTTAGCAACAGACTGTCTTCTTCAGAATCACTCCTCCCCACTGCCTCCTGGTCTTTTCATGCAAACTGTTTTATGAGGAACCATTGCTCTGCTGAAACCACCAGAGAAGGCTCCAACCAGAGAAGACCACGGAGATCTCCAATGAAAATCCAAGAAGTCAAATAATCAGAGCCCTGGAACAATGGTCCACTGGACCTCAATTGAGCCTTTCACTGTCAGATCTCACACCAGTTTTCCTAGCCAACATTTTCAATAAGTACCATGGTCTCAACCAAGTACACCAGAAAAAAAGGAGCATGTCTAGTGGTGGTCTAGGGTCCTAGTATATAAAATTAAAGTTGTGAGATTCTTAGAATCACTCAGCATCTTCTCAGCCTAAGCCTTTATTTCATAGAAAAACATGCTAATGCCCTCAAAAGGTAAGAGACTGACCCAAGGTCCCAAAAGAAGCAAGCCAGAAATACACCCCGGGCTATCGAATGATCTTAGTCATTTCTCGGGTCTTAGATGCCTTCAAACTTTGCAAGTGGGGAAACCACACTAGCCTGTTCATTCGGCTGAACTCCAGACTTGAGAGTGGGAGAACTTCAAGCACTTTCCCACCCTTTGTGATACGACCTGGACCTGATAAACAAGTTTCAGAGACTGGGTCTCCAGTCAAGTCCTTTACAGAGTCTAAAAATGCACTCGTACAGAAATTTCAGGCTTCCTATATAACAGTGCTCTTACCTTTTATTGGAGTTAGACCTTTTAGGGAATACTCAGAAAAATGAACACCTATCTACCTATCTATGCTCCTCTAATTATGTATCCATTTCCAGATTCTTTGAAATTCATTCAGGAAGGGCAAGTTCAGATCTACAGAGGAACTGAAAAGCTAGAGATATACCAAGTGTTTCTGTCTGAAAATCTACATCCTAAAAAATAAGTGTCTGATCAAATAATACAGCTGAGAAATACAGCCGGCCTTGGAGCTCACATCACACATACATATTAAAGGTTCAGAGAAGCCCTGTGACAGAAGTCTGTCCAACTCTATTTAACCTGGAGTTTCTCAAATATATTTAACGGTGAGAAAGAGGAAATGCCATGGTCAGTTACACAGCTGACAAAGGCTTGGCTCAGCTCTGAGTCAGGCCTCCCAATTCCTCTTTCAATGCCTTTTTCATCTTAACCCTTTGCAAACAACTTTAACCTAAATTTTCAAAGGTTGGAGAAAGAAGTCCCATATCCATTAGAGAAAAAAAGTCCACAAGCACAGCTCTTCTGCTGTGACTTCAGCTACATTATGTATCTTTAAAAAATGTCACTTACCACTTTTGTGTGTGTGTGATCAAATTTAAAAAAAATATAAAAACAGTTACAGGGTTTATCATGCTAGATATTACTATTGCTAGTCGAAATTATCTTAAAAGTAGAGAACGCATAATACTTTTCAGGAGACAAAATTTTTTACATGCTAAATGATCTTTCCAATTTGTAACAAAGTTCTGAAGCTATGTGTTGAATTAATCCCTGTAATAGCATTCAGGGACAGAAACTTCTGCTGCTTTACTTCCCAGGCATTCCAAACTAAACCGCTTCATTTCAAGGCACAGATATAATCAGTCAAGCAACAATCCAATCTTTTCATGTTCCAGGGGGCTGAAAAAAAAGTTGGAAGAACCAAAGTTAATTATGGGAGATATCTTCCAGACAATTTCTGCTGCTAATAGGGAGTTACGGGAAAAGAATTCCTCCCTTGCCCATGGTTTTAAAGTGCCATGGATAATCGTCTCACAGAAGGTGCACATTTGTCACTAGTACCTGCCAAAACACCTCTGTATTCAGTAAAACTTCATATAAGGAATTTAGCGTTCGACTTCCAAAAGATTGGAAATGTGGAAATGTTCACTAACACATACATAGAAAGCTGATGAGAGAAAACTTGTCGTAAAATAAAAAAGAAAAACTGAAGTTATGGATGAAGATCTGAACCTCCTGAAAGTGTCTTTTGTTTCAGTGTATTGGTAGAATACTTTGCCTGACAACAAAAATAACAGAAATACAGGCAGAACCTGAGTTACCTGAAGATATGTTCCTAAATTCCTTATGTATGAACTTATAACAATTATATACATAAATTGTACCCCAACTATAAAGTAACCACAAGTCTCCCTCCTCAGGAAATACTACTTTTTATTTTTTATTTTTTATTTTTTTTAAGAGATAGGGTCTCACTATAACATTCAGGCTGGATGCAGTGGCACAATCACAGCTCACTGCAGCCTCAAACTCCTGGGCTCAAGCAATCCTCCTGCCTCAGCCTCCAGAGTAGCAGGGACTGCAGGCACACAAGGGTAATTTTAATTTTATTTTTTGTAGAGATGGGGTCTCACTGTGTTGCCGTGGCAAGTCTCAAACTCCTGTCCTTAAGTGATCCTTCTGCCTCAGTCTCCCAAAGTGCTGGGATTACAGACATGAGCCACTGCACCTGGTTTCCTTTTATATCTTAAATCACTACTATCCTTTTATATTTTAAGTCAATATATAACATTATAAGTTATAAATCAACTAATACGGCTTATTATTTGACAGAATTGTAAAGCACAATTGTAAAGCTGACACAGGTAACAGGGTAACTATCTTTATGAGAAGCCTGCCACAAGGAGAGGTGAAGGGTGGTTGACTCTGATGGTATGTGTCAAAACTGAGATGGGGTCAGGCACAGTGGCTCACACCTATAATCCCAGTGCTTTGGGAGGCCAAAACAGGAGGCTCACTTGAGCCAAGACCAGCCTGGACAACATGGTGAGACCATCATCTCTACAAAAAATTTTTAAAAATTAGCCAGGCATGGTGGTACATGCCTGTAGTCCTTGGTACTCGTGATGCTGAGGCAGGACGACTGCTTCAGGCTAGGAGTCTGGGCTGCAGTCACCTATGATCACCACTGCACTCCAGCCTGGGTGACAGAACAAGACTCTTAATCTTAAAACAAAAAAAAAAAAACAAAAAAAAAAAGTGACATGGGTTAGAAAAGAAAGAGGGAAAAATTATCTAGAAACAACTATGAATAGCAAACTGATTAAGTTTTCTTTTGCTGCACAAACCCAACCTGAAGGCCTCTCCAGACCTTCCTCCAACATGAAACTAGACCACATACAGACCACTTCTGATTACATTTTGCTTCACCCACTTTTGGTTTTTCTCAGTATGATGCCAGTCCACATCTGCCACCCAGTACTGTGGCCACACCCTGAACTCTGACATTACTGAGAACTTCTCCACCTTTGAAGGCCTGCTGCATAGACAGTAAATCTAATACATCCACATTGTCTTGACTCCTTTGATCATTGGCAGTTTTGCTTGGAAGGGTGTAAGAACCAGAATAAGAAACCCTGGAGTTAAAAAAAGGTTGATGTTTACTTCTTATAATCTCTCTATGCCTAGCATCACCCTGGGGAGAGGGTCATAGATCAACGATCAATTTCACACTGCTAATGCACGTCATTACTATAAGGTGCAGGTCTCATTATCAGAGTAATTGAGAGACTAATTGTAGTATAACTTTGACTAAGAAGGGGGGAAGAGAGAGAACATGCAGAGGAATGTGGGGCTGAAAGGATTTATGTATTTTTTAAGACAATAAAGACTTGAGCATGCTTAAAAGCTGATAGATACAAGCCAGTACAGAGAGGTGGAAGATACTGAAGAAAAGATCGTTAAGTCCAGAGCACAGGTTTTTGCCAGTGACAGGAGGCAAGCAAAAAATGCCCATACCATTACGCTTTAAGATACAGTGGCAAGCAGGTGAGAATTCTTTCCTTTTCTGAGAAATAGAAGGTAAGAATGTCTGCTGAGATTGTGGAGGAGGGGATGACAGATAGGCTGAAAGAGACCAGAAGATTCAAAATAGCTGTTGGGAAGAATGAGCAAGACCCAACAGGGACAGATGGAAAGTCTGCCAGCAGTTTGGAGGACCACTTGAGAACCTAGTCCAAATACAAGGACAAAGAAGTGTAGAGAGTTAGCTTTATTAAGAGTTCAAGTTTTGTTGGGAAAAATATGACAGAAGGTCAAGAACCAAAGAGACTGAAGACGCTGGCAAGACTGTCAGTGAAATGACAAATCTGGGCTGTACGAGGCAGGAAGTGAATGAAGAAAGAGGCTGTTGGGAGTCAAAAAACTAGAGAATATTATGAAGTCAAAGAATGGGTACCTCATTAGTCAGGTGAAAGAAAGAGCTGGGAGAATCAAAGACTGTAGAGAAGGAAGTATTTAAGTTTGAAATGTCGAAGATGGATAGCTCAAGGTGATGCTAAAATCCAGAAAGCAGTCATGACAATGGGTAGGTGAAGTGGAGAATCAATGTTGTTGAGAGGATAAGATGCTGAAGAAGTCATTTTCAGGGATGGTAAAAGCCATCTTAGAAGATTCATGAGGCCAGGTGCCAAAGTCATTAATGAACAGGAACCATTACCAGGAGCTGACAATGATTGGAAAGGTGAATAACCGGATGGTCTGAGTCTTGAAAGGAGAAGTTTGAAAACAAGGGTAGAAGAATTAACTTTTGTCATCAGATCTGGGAACAAAAAGAATAGCAATCCCGTATCCTAACCCAGAGATTCATGGAACATGAACGGACGAGTAGCATTCACTTGAAAAAGGTACACAGTAGGCAATGCCATCAGAAGACAGCCAGGCAGAAGGAGGAAACATCAATAAAAAGACATTGAGGATGCAGGGATGTTTATTTACCTTGGAATGTTTTTAGAGTAAGTTTTGGTAAGGAAGGGAATAATAGGAGATTGAAAGAGGGTGTCAGAATCACAGAGAAACATGGGGAAGAGACTACAAGAGAGGCCAGATCATGTGGCCCACATCGTGGGCAATGACTGAAGACCACAGGGACGTAGGTAGTGCTGGCCACAAGATGTCCATAGCAATCCCTGGTGGAAAGGAGATACTTAAGCCTCAGGAGAAATTATTTGTGGCCTAACTTCTAAGAGACTAATGGTCCAAGTGAATAGGCTGGAAATGTTGGTTCTAGGACTACTACCACATGCTAGAAATTACTCTGTCCTTGGGAAAGTATCTTCACCTCTCTGAACTCCATTTTTGCACATGTGTAAAGTAAGAGTAATACCCATCACAGAGTTGCTGTAAAGATGAAACAAAATCAGGCATATAAGACACCTAGCTCAGAAGTGAACTATCGTGTACCTAGTTTCTTAGGCCTGGCATCAACTGAATGCTTCACAAAGCAAAGCATTCATTGTCTGATGAGAACAAAATCTACCCTTCCGTCAAATGAGGGGTAATGAAACTCTTCCCTCCCAGCCTCACTCTAGAAAGAATAAGGCAAGTTAGGACCATGGGTAAACATTCACACAGCCAGAAGGAAAGGGAAGCTACTGCCTCTGAATGAAAGAGATGACTTTCTGGTACAAGCTGGCCTTGTCTGTAACTAGATGGCATGAGTCAGTGTCTCCATGGCCTGGTCTTTGGAGTATAAAACCAGAGAGCCACAGAGCTGAAATCAACACATGCATAAATCCTCCATCTGCCCACAACCACTAACCCTAACAGAGGTATTTACAAAGTGATCAACTTGCATATGGACCTCTTTGCAGAAGGCTGCTGTATCCTTGGTCTCCACGTTTGGAGGACATCCTCACTGCATATGGCTGACTCTTGGTGAATCCCAAGTGTACCACTGACCCAGGCTAATAACTAGACTATATGCTAAGGTTACACACTAAAAGTTTATAAGCTAAAGCCCACTGCAGTGTGTTCCACAAGGTGTTTTACAATTTTTAAATAAGTTGGCAGCATTTTGATATTTGGAAGATTTTGCCAAACATCCTGATGCCAACTTTTCTTAAAAAAAAAAAAAAAAAAAAAATTCCCACTGTGTATCAATCAATCAACTGGAGTTGAATGATACTGGCCCTTACCCCAGGAATCGGGGGAGGTATTCCATGGGTGGGCATAATTCACTCTCTAGTCCTTAAGAGCCCCACCCAAACTGCCTCACTTGTGCAGAGGTGTCAACAACATGTCAGGAACTAATAATATTGTACTTAATAATCACATCTGACAGGTATTAGAATAAGTAAGCTATTGGGGGGAGGGAATAAAGTTAGATATTTACCTCACAGCGTGTGCACACGCATATAACTTGCATTAAATATAAAAATTGAAATTATAAAATAACTGGTGGTGAACTGAGAGTGATTTTTATTTCATTTTTGTGTTTTACTGTATATTCTATAACACACACTAAATTTTCTATAGTAAATATAAACTTGGGCCAGGTGTGGTGGCTCACAATTGTAATCCCAAAACTTTAGGAAACAGATAGAAGGCTTGACCCAGGAGGTTGAGACCAGTCTGGGCAACATAGCAAGATCCCATCTCTACAAAACATTTGAAATATATATATAAATAAATAAATTGAAATATACATACATATATACTATATATGCAACATATATAATATGCACATATGTACATAAACTTTTACATTTATCTAAAATATTTTAAAAGATGAATTAGATAAAAAATTCAAAAGTTCAGGAACAGCAATATTTGCTCAGATATAAAAAATGGTTATACAGTAGAAATGACAGCAGTATTCCTTTTGATGAATTTCATATTATTTAACCCATGTGAATCTATTTCTGTCTTATGTATCTGGATTCTAGGCTAAAGGATTCAAAGGCATTACATCCCCTTAGGATATTTTACAGAACGTGTATTGTTAGGAATACTTCCTAACTCTTGAGATGACAAGATAAATGTATGGTATTCTTGTGGGTGGGACACAAAGAGAGGTAAGAAACAGGCAAATAACATTTAATAATATGATCCCAACATTTGTAGCAAATTTTGGTCACAAACGTAAAGATAATAGAGGCTCCATTTTCTCAAAGAAGAATTAGGTTCCTGGAAAATGCTAAGATAGTGTATGACCTTGATGGTTTTCAATACCACTTCTATAACATGCATGATTTATCTGTTTACTTTAAACTAGAATAAGACCCTATATTTCAACCCAAATAAAGATTTGAAAATACTTTTGAAAGCTTAGTAAACTAAGAGTCAGAACCAGAGAAAGGGCTTAATTTGCATAAGAGGGCATTCAAAGTGGGTGAGAAGAAGGGGAAGGCATGGTATAAATAAAAGTCACCTGTGGAGTTTCTTCAACCATCAGGTTTCTCTTTTTCTCCCATCTAGGTTCCCCTTCAGGCTGTCCCACCTTCATAGCAGGAAATGCCCCATTCTGGAGAATCAGTACTAAGATATCTCATCTCTCAGGTGATCTGAGAGGATATGTCCCAGTCAACATTCCTAACTTCTATCCCCATAAGGCTCTGAATTGTCAAGTGTGTTGACTGCTCAGTCCAAATTCCTTTCTAGGAAGTCATCCCATGCTCACAAGAAACATATTTGACACTTTGTGACTCCACTCCAATCACCACTGATTGGACTAGGAGATGACTAACCAACTAAGGGCAGCCAATCCACAGCTGCAACCTCTGTGATGGGTTGGCATGAAAAGATAAGCAGAGCCGCATCCTGTTCTTAAGACTGTGTGTTTAGAAACACAAGAGATCGAAGCAGTAGGCAACAGAAATATGGTGAAAACAGACAGGATAATAGGGTAAGAAGTCAGGGCAAAGTGAATGCACAAAGATGAAGACACGACAGTAGGCAAAAGCTATGAGACAGAGAAAAGACACACAGGATAATAGTGGAGATACAAACAGACACTCAAATCCAAGGACAACAGTGGAGTTCCAGAGGAAGGATCCATAAACTTTTACTGATGTGGTCTCTAGAGCTATCTTGGATCCATAATCAAAATCTGGCTCCAATTTTTATGAGACACCACTCCAATAAGACTCCTGTTTTTCAATTTTCATGGATATTATTTCCAATATCATTTCACACATATGCTTTCAATAATCTATCCCACCCCAACCCAAGCTAGCTTAAGTCTCTGGTCTATGCAATCAAGAAAGCATACCCGGCTGGGCGCAGTGGCTACGCCTATAACCCCAGTCCTTTGGGAGGCCCAGGCGGGCAGATTACCTGAGGTCAGGAGTTCAAGACCAGCCTGGCCAACATGGTGAAACCCCATCTCTACTAAAAATACAAAAATTAGCCAGGCATGCTGGCATGCATCTGCAATCCTAACTTCCCAGGAGGTTGAGGCAGGAGAATCTATGGAACCCAGGAGGCAGAGGCTGCAGTGAGCCGAGATCGCGCCACTGCACTCCAGCCTGGGTGACAGAGCAAGACTCTGTCTCAAAAAAAAAAAAGAAAGTGTACCTAAAACAATCTGATCTATGAGCAGCCAAGGTCCAGGTCACAGAGCTCAACAAAATAGAGGTCAGACCATTCAATTCCCAGGGTGCTATAGCAAATTCTCCTACAATACTACACCAGGAAGACAAATGTGAATTGGAGTGGGTGAATTTTATGGTATATAAATTAAACCTTAACAAAGTGGTTAAAGGGGTCAGGAGAGGGGGACTAGAGACAAAGTATAGAGCAGAACTAAAATTGACACCCGAGAAATCTTCAAATAAAAACAGACTAATAGTCTGAGTAAGGGAAAAGGTAGCCTACAAATCTCTTGAAGTCTATAAAATGAGATAAATCAATAGACCCTCGACCCCATTCTCTGGATCACAGGATGAGAACATACCCTTTAAAATGTGAGAAGTGGTTTAAAAAAAATGAAACGTTAAACATTAAACATTGAGAATTCATGTGCCTAAGACCTTCAAAACGGGTTTGGCACAAGCCATGCCCCACAGAGTACATCTTTTGGCGGCAGTGCCAAAGATATGATACTTGTGAAGGATGAACCACAGGTAAGTCCATTAGGGAAATAAAATTTATCTTTATTATTTTCTTCTAATTACAAAAATATACATTTTGTGTAAAATTTTCAAATACAAATTTTGAAATTGTGTAAAAATTTCAAAATAAATATTTTGAAAAGTGCAAGTTTCGCCATAATCTAGCCCCTGCAGAGAGCTACTGTTAAGGGTTTGGTAAGTATCCTTCCAGACACCTTTATCCGCATATATATTTTTATTACCCAAACACATTCATATCTTACAAAAATAGTCTGCAATTTGTTTTCTGTCCCTTAACATACCATTCTTCCCTATACAATGGCATATATATTAAACAGTAAGTTTAACAGCTGCACAGTATTTCACAGCTTGGATGTATCAGTTTATTTAACCATTCTCCTACTGACATTCAGGTTGTTGGTATTTTTTTCATGAATATAAACATTTTAGTGAATATCAGTGACATGTATCTCACACACTGACATGACTATTTCTGTCAGATAAGTTCCTAGAAGTGTTACTATCAAAGTAGCATCCTCATTTGAGGATAGCAAGCTAGTCCTGATCATGCCAGTCTACTTTTAAGTAAATAAGACTCCAAATCTAACATGCAGGCTAGGCCATGAGGCAGAATAGTAGGGCTGAACCAGCTAAAGTCCTAGGGCTCCTGACTTTCCTTGTGAAGAAATCCATACAAGCACCTGGTGGAGGGGGCCAGTGTGAACTGCCAGTTCTTCTGCCCTCAAGCCAGTCAGAGGTTTCCATTTGCTTCCAAGCCTGGACAGCCTGACTCTGACAACAGATCATGTGGAAAGGCCAGAATAAAATATGTAGAATATAAGCAAAGAAACTGAGGCATGCAATTAATTCAGAAAGAGAGAGGAGGACATGAAAGATGCAAAGCTGTGTTTCTGTAAAACAGATTGATTTACCTGTTGCATAATGTAGTGAAATGGCACTGGATTTCATAGTGATCCCTCGGATCTGTTCATCTTCTCTGCTGTCCATGTACCTTAACTGGAAAATGCAACATATGCATCTTCACTTTCCAAAGAATTAAAATGTAACATTAAAATTTGCTAATTTAGATTTTTGTTTTAAATATTTAAATTTTTATTTTTATTTATTTTTGCACAGACAGGGTCTCGCTATGTTGCCCACGCTAGTCTTGAACTCCTAGCCTCAAGTGATCCTCCCACTTTGGCCTCCCAAAGTGCTGAGATTACAGGTGTGAACCACCATGCCCACCAATACTTAAATTTTAAACTACATAGAGTCTATTTTTTTTTTTTTTTTTTTTGAGACAGAGTCTTATTCTTTTGCCCAGGATGGAATGCAGTGGCACAATCTCAGTTCACTGCAAACTCTGCTTCCCAGGTTCAAATGATTCTCTTGCCTCAGCCTCCCAAATAGCTGAGATTACAGGCATGTGCTAACATGCCTGGCTAATTTTTGTGTTTTTAGTAGAGACGGGGTTTCGCCACGTTGGCCAGGCTGGTCTTGAGTCCCTGACCTCAGGTGATCCACCCACCTCGGCCTCCAAAAGTGCTGGCATTGCGGGCATGAGCCACCACACCCTAGCCCTCTCTTTTTTTTTTTTTTTTTTTTTTAAGATGATGGGGGTCTGGAGAAGTGAAGTTGATTGAGGGGAAGGGAACATGACAAATTGAAAAACATTACCACTAGGAACTCATAAATGTATTCAAATACTGCATACTCTCCCCAGAGTGTTGCTCATCCAAGTATCAGCAATGAATGATGGGGCAGGTCAAGAACAGCTTACAGACAGCAACATTTGGGAGAATTCTTTCTAAATATCAAGAACATAGCCATTCTTTTCCTATTTACAAGCTGTTTGACAAATTCTGAGCAGAGACTGAAACAGAGGTCTCTAGAGGCAAGAGAAGTCTTTATTCCTTTCCCAAATTAATAGATTTTGAATACATCTTTTTTTAAAAAAGAATACAGTAGAAAATATTTGTAGTATGACCATTTCGTTGATGACTTTCATAACACCGTAATATCCACCAATGAGGATCTACATCTCATTCTCTAGACTTTGCAGTGCATCAGTATTGACAGTGGTTTTGTTTAAATAAGATTCCATCCCTTTCCAATTCCTCAGCCCTAAGCACCAGACTAACTTCCTCCTCCTTTCTCCAGAATGATTTTCCCTTATCCTACCTCATTCTCTCCACTGTCAAACTTTTGAAAAATTTTTAACCTTTCTATTTACTCCTTTCTTTCATTCAAAAGCACTGAGAATTATCTGTTGATATGAACTGCCACATGTATTCATCCACATTAATTCTGAAATTTTCAGAAAGGCTTCCATTTCCGCAGCTCTGGCAAAATCAAAGCCCTAAAAGCTATCAATGACCTCTGGCCAAACACAGTAATAATTGTCAATCCTCACTTTTCTTGATTCCAGTGCAGCGTAACAGTCACCCTTTGTGTGCATGTGTGTTACATGCATATGTGAAATTCTTTCAAGAGTCTGAAATATCTTAATTTACCTCCATCTCTCCTTAGATCCCATTGCTGGTTTCCCTTCACCTCTCCAACCTCTCAGTCCTTCAAAAAGTTTCAGTCCCTTATCAGTCTTCTATAATGTATGGTTTTAAGCACTGGGTTGGTATGAAACATGTGTAATACATAAATAACAACACAATGAACCCCTATGTATGCACCATCCCATTTCAAAAGGAAAAAAAAAAGTTTGTTACTTTTGAAGTACCCTGTGCTCCTCCTGGCTTATAGGCAACCACTATCCTGAATTTTATCTTGATCATTTCCTTATTTTCTTTATAATTTTTAAAAATGAGTGTGTCCCTAAGCAATACATCATGTAGAGTGGCAAGTTTTAAGCCTTCTATAAGACTCACGCTCATTCTATTATACTGCCACTTTTTCTCTGCTCGATATTGTTTTCCTGAGATTCACCCATATTGATGTAATTCATTCATTTTTATTACTGTAGGACTCCACCTCACAAATCTACCACACCCATTCATCCATTGTATTACCGGTGGACATGGAGACGGATTCCAGTTTTCTGTAACTATTACTGAGCTGATATGAACAGTTGTGAGTCTCTTGTACACTCCCTACCAGTAGAATTTCTGAGTTATTAAATCTGTACATCCTAAACCTAACTTGATATTTCCGAATTATTTTCCAAATAGTTGGACTGATCCACAGTGGAATATTACTTTTTTTGATTCATAACCTCAACAGCTGATATTGCTGGACTTTATTTTTTAAGATGGGTGATAAATAGCATCTCATGGTTTTAATTTACATTTCTCCTATTATTAATGGGATTAAGTATCCTTTTACAAGTTTCTTGTATTGGCCATTTAACATTCCTTTTCTGTGAACTGCCTATACAAGGCTTTTGTCCACCTTTCTACTGGTTGTAATACAGATTTATTTTGTTTTGGATAAGAGTTATTTATAGTCTCTGAATTATAGTCCTTTGTCAATTACATCTGTGTTATTAATATTTTTCACAGTTACCAGGCTTGTTTTTTCCATTTCTTTCTGGCATATTTGATAAGTATGTTCTAATTTTAAGTAGTTTACTAACCTTTTATAAAAAAGTTTGCACATTTTTGTCTTAAGAAATCTTCCTTTAAAGTCATAAAAATATTAGCCCATATTACTTTCTAAAAGCTTTATAGTTTTGCTTTTAAATAAAAATATCTTAACCATGCAATTGATTTGTGTGTGAAGTAGAGGTCCAATTTTTTTTTCCCACATGGATAACCAATTGCCCAAGAACCCTTTGAAAGGTTCATCTTTTTTTTTTTTTTTTTTTTTTTTTTTTGAGATGGAGTCTCGCTCTGTCGCCCAGGCTGGAGTGCAGTGGCACACCTCAGCTCACTGCAAGCTCTGCCTCCCAGGTTCATGCCATTCTCCTGCCTCAGCCTCCCGAGTAGCTGGGACTACAGGCACGCACCACCATGCCCGGCTAATTTTTTTATATTTTTAGTAGAGACGGGGTTTCACCGTGTTAGCCAGGATGGTCTCTATCCTCTGACCTGGTGATCTGCCTGCCTCGGCCTTCCAAAGTGCTGGAATTACAGGCGTGAGTCACCGCGCCTGGCCGAAAGGTTCATCTTTTTCCCACAGATCTGAAATTCCAGCCTACTATTCTAGGCTTACTATTCTGAGCCATCCAGTCAATTTCATGCCTCAGTCAATTCCAGGCCACAGGTTACAACACATCAATACATTCACAGTAAGTCTTGCCAGTGGGTAAGACGTATTTCCATACCCTACTCTTCTTTAGCCATGTCCCAGCTATTAATTGGTTTATTTGCTCTTCTGTATATATTTTAAAATCAGCATATCAAGTTGAAATTTTTAAATATCTGTTGGAATTTTTACTGGAATTCCTGAATCTATAGATCAATATTTTTTAAATGTCATTTAAAAAATACTGAGTCAGCCAATACATACATACGGCATATCCTTCCATTTATTTAAGTTTTCTCCAATATCTCGTAGGTGTTGTTGTTTTGTTACTTTTTAAGAGATAGGGTCTTGTGCTATCCACCAGGCTGGAGTGCAGTTGCTGTCACAGCTCACTGCAGCCTCAAACTCCTGGTTTCATGCAATTGTCCTACCTCAGTTTCCTAAGTAGCTTGGATTATAGGCACGAGCCACCATGCCCAGCACAGGTACATTTATTATGCTATTTAAATGGTTTATGTTTTTAAATAGATAATTTAAATATTGATCTATTTATTGCTCATGTATACTTCTTTTCAACGGTTTTCACATCCTGAAACCTGCCAAATTGTTACTAATATGCTAGCAATTTATCTACATTTTTGTTTTCTTCCTTTCCAAAATTCACACTTTTTATTTTTCTTTCCAGCTTTATCACTGCAACTAGAACCTCCAGTACAACGTAAAGGAGAAGTTATAACACAATGAGCAGAAGGGTGTGATGGCCATTCTTCCCTTATTCCTGGCTATGAATGGAAAAGCTTTTTAACACTTCATCATTGAGCTCAATCTTCATTCTAGGTTTTTTATAAATATCCCACATCAGATTACAGAAGCTCTCTTCTGTAACTACGTTGCAAAGAGGTTTTATCACAATAGATGTTGAATTTTACTACATGTCTTTATTATCTGTTGAAATGATCATGATTTTCTTCCTTTAATCTATTAATATAGTGAAATTACATGTTAAACCAATCTTGAATTCCTTGGGACAAACTCAATTTGGATATGAATAATCATCTTTTTATACTATGCTGAATTCTGTTTCTTAATAGGATTATAATTTTTGCATCCATAATCATAAGGTTGGTATATAATTCTCCTGTCTTGTATTATCCTTAACAGACTTTTGGTATCAAAGTTACGCTATCTTCATATGATCTGGAGAATACTGCCAATTGTTGGGTTTTTCTCTGCTATATTTTGAAATGGTTTCAGTAGGACTGAAATTATTCCTTGAATGTTTGGCAGAACTAGAGAGTTAAACCATATGGGTCTTTTCTTTATGGAAAGATTTTTGCCAACCAATTCAATTTCTTTTTTTTTTTTTTTTTTTGAGATGGAGTCTCACTCAGTTGCCCAGGCTGGAGTGCAGTGGCGCAATCCCGGCTCACTGCAAGCTCCGCCTCCCGGGTTCACACCATTCTCCTGCCTCAGCCTCCTGAGTAGCTGGGACTACAGGCGCCCGCCACCACGCCTGGCTAATTTTTTGTATTTTTAGTAGAGACAGGGTTTCATCAATTTCTTAAACGACTATAGAATAATTCAAGTTTCCTATTTCTTCTTGACTCCATTTTAGTAAGTTATGTTTTCCAGACAATTTTCCAGTTTAGCACTTTTAAGTTTTAAGTTTACTGGCACAGAGTTGTTCATTATATCCTATTAATACCTTATTAACTTCTGTAGCATTTTTCTTTCCTGGTATCACTTATATCTGCCCCCTCTCTTTTCTTCCTGATCATCTTGCTGGTATTTTGTCAGTTGTATTACTCTTCTTTAAAGTCATTCATTCAAAAATATTTATTTATATATACTATGCTTTGTATATGTCCAAAATACAGTGAGCCACACTAGGAACATTAACAGGTCAAAAGTGTCAAATGTTCCTCAACAATGTCAATGAAAAACAAAACAAAAACGTTTCCTAGTCAAGATAATCAAAAATTATCTATATTGCTAGTAACTGTTTCAATTAATAACATTATATTTTTAGAGCAACTTTAAGTTTACAGAAAAATCGACTGAAGGTTCCCACATACTCTCTCCTTCCACCCACACAGTTTCCCCTATTATATCTATCTTGTATTAGTATATGGTGTGATACACTTGTTACAACTGATGAACCAATATTGATGCATTATGATTAATTAAAGCCCATAGTTTACATTAGGGTTCACTCTTTGTTAGCTGGGTTACTTTTTTCCAAAAACAAACTTCTGGCTTCATTGATCCTTTCTATAAAATGTCTATTTACTATTTCATTAATTTATGCTTTACTATTTCCTTTCATCTACTTATTTTAGAGTTATTGTACCTTCTCTAAATTCTCAAGTGGGGAAAATATAAGTATTTCATTATTTCACTCAACCTAGTTTTTTCAGCCTCCTCTAGATAGTATCTTGGGCCAGCTTCCCTCCCAACCCACACATCAATTCCCAAATCGACCTTCAACTCTACTGGGTCTACTCTGTGGATTCAATTTTATTTCTCCATCTCCTCTTCTCTTTGTTCTCTGTCACCTGATAAACCCTATTGATCATATCCTAAATTCATTATGGAAACGAATACATCTTTATTTTTCTACTGGCAAGTAAATTATTCCAAGCCCTTAAAACTCATAGCTACAAATAAAGATCTCTTTAATTTTATTTCCTCAAACACTATTTTCAGGCTAGGTGTGGTGGCTCACACCTGTAATTCTAGCACTTTGGGAAGTCAAGGCAGGAGGACTGCTTGAGCCCAGGAGTTCAAGATCAGCCTGGGGAACATGGCAAAATCCTGTCTCTACAAAAAATTAGCCATGTGTGTTTGTGTGCACCTGTAGTCCCAGGTACCCAAGAGGAGGAGGTGGGAGGATCACCTGAGCCCAAGAGGGCGAGGCTGCAGTGAGCCGTGCATGATCACACCACTGCACTCTAGCCTGGGCAACAGAAAGAGATCCTGTCTCAAAAACAAAAATCAAAAACCCACTATTTTCATCACAATCCTCAGGCACAAGCAGCTTTCCTTTGATACTTAGGTTATCTTTTAAGGTCTTCTATAATCTATTCTCCCTGCCAGTATGTTTTCTCTGTCACTAGCCTATAGGCAAATGCTCCACTCAAATAAAGCACAACACACAAGTTAGCCTTTATCTGTGTTATTCCTGACCACCTGGTAGTTTTTCTGTCTTCTCCTCAAACCACGCAACTTATTCACCTACAAGGAATCTCTTTCACTGTGAAATCTTCCAAAATTGTGTATCATTTGCTTGTTGCAAAAACTCACTTTTGCACTTATAAAATATTAATATAAAGCAATACAAAGCAATATAGAAGTAACTATTTTCTCATCAGCAATTTAATCTTGCAAAATGGATTGGCAGCTTTTAGATGCAAGAACAATGTTTTATACCCTTTTGGATCGCTAAAGAACACAGGAAATGGTTCATTACATTGTTGACTGAAATGCGACAAGTATTTATAAAATAAGAACATACCTTGCCTGCTAGGCGGCTGGAGATGATTCCATTGCTAGATATAAGACAGTCAGTCAGAGTAGTTTTTCCTGTTAAATAAAATAGGGACATCAATTCAAATCCATGTCTTTCTTAAAAGGGGTCATGGATCATACCTATAGATTTTAAATCTGGTCAGAAGAATTAGTTTAGTAAAGATTTTCAATTTACCTATGCTAGGTAACAAAAGACAAAAGAGATTTATTAGACTTTTGAACAGAATATCATCAGGAAGGACATAGATGCTAGCACTCTATAATGCTGTAATCTTATCTCCAACCCTGTGGATCTAATCACCCTCATCTGAAAAGTTGTGAAGCAACTTAAAGCCATTTCAAAAACAAAAAATTCAAGTTCTGGTTTAAAAAACAACATGACATACTATAAAGAAGAATGCTACTCACTAGGTAACTGTGTTCATTTCAAACGCTTTATAGCAAGGCAGGCTTCCCCAACATCACAGAAAACTTTTAAAGGAAAGACTTGCTTCTTAGCAAACACCACTCTCAACTGCCCACAGCTTCACTCCACTGAGACATACAGAGACACACCTCCCTTATTTATCAAAACAAGCACTTAAAAAGGATTCTTACCATGGTCAACGTGAGCCAAAACACAAATATTCCTGATGTTGGCAGTGTTTTTCTGGAGATGAATCATCTTATCCAAACTGTTGAGCACCATGGTTACTTATTTCCTGTGACTAAAAATTAAGTAATTATTAGCCCAGAGGCTAAAGGTCGGGGCAGAAGAAAAAAAATAATAAACGCTAGGAGGTGGCAAGGCTTCTCAAACCCCTTAAACTAAGAACCCAGTGAATGTTTATTGATGAGACACACCACCTAGGCCTAAGTCCCGTTCGAGCACCAAAGTCAATATCCTAGCACGATTACACTTAAGGAGTTTGCTTATCCTTCCGGATCCGAAGGCTGCGATGAATCACGCAGCTCGAGGCGGCTGGGTGCGCAGTGACACCAGTAACCCTGCCGGTGGAGGAGTACTCTGGTAAACTTCTCCAGGCCAATGACCACGTACAGGAAGGGTTGCATGCAGGAGGGAGAGAAGATGCTGAAGAAGATGCTCCCTTTCTCTCTTCAGTCTTCCCCCAAGTCCCTCATCCTGACATTCTCGCTAGTCCTCGCGGGAGGTCGAATACCCAGCTTTATCCCTGCCCACGGAGCCCGAACAAAGTTTTGGGTCACGTGCTTATTATCCAAGCAGGTGCACTGCCGGTCTTTCATTCCTTTCTAAACAAAAAGGAAAAACCTCTACACTACATGCCCTTCATTTCGGTAGGGTCCCGGATTCGTTCTCTTTGAGAATCGCTGGTCCACACAGACAGGCCACCGCCCCGGCCCCAGACTGGAAGCGACACTCCGGGGACCACCGCTCCCAGCCAGGGCTCGGCCCCAGGCCCCGTTCCCGCCTCAGAGCCGCAGCGAGCGCAGTCCTCCAAGCACCGCCCAGAGGCTGGCCGAGGAGGATGCAAGTCCCCAGCGCGAGCCCGCACTCACCGGCGGCAGCAGCCCCACCAGCCCAGCTTCTCCTCTCGGGTCGCAGCCAGCCACACCAAGAGCTTCCGAAACGCAAAGATCTCTGCGGGTTCCGCACGCCCGCGCGCCAGGGGGCGGGGCCGGCTGACGCTCGACCTTTCACCCGCGTGTCTCTGACGCCACCGGAAGCCGGCGCCGGGTCTGTCACCAGGCATTCCTCTGTTGCCTTGACTACGGCGGGCGTTGTGGGAGTGGAGAAGCCGCAAGTGCTGAGGCAAGGTGGAGGAAGGCATGGCAGCCAAGAGCATGAGGAGCTGGTGTCTGTGTCAGATTTGTACCTGCGGGTAAGAAATGGCTGGTGTAGTGGCGGGCCGGGGCTTGGGAGCCGACCTAGGGCCTAGGTGCGCGGAGCTGGCTCCTCGGGAACCCTGAGAATGGCCGTCCCCCGCCGATCAAGGGGACGAGGACGCAGCGACATCCCCACTTATCCCGTTCCACGAATACTCGCTCCGCACCCGCCGGCTACCTGGGGGTAAAACGTTTCTTCGTAGCCCCTGAGACTCCCAATCAAGGATGCAAAGTAAAATGCCACCCAGGCCGGGTAAATAATATATGTGAAGCAGCGACGGGATATAAGACTGGTGAGTAGTGGGATGTGATCCGACTGGGAGAATGCATTTCCACCCCGTCATCCCTCACCACAAAGATGAGAAAGAACAGTGCTCAAGGCCCTGAGTCTGCAACCCATATCACACTTTCTTTCATCTGCTTTCTGTCCTCCCAGCCAGACCATATTCGCATTCCCGTCCCGTTCTTTGGGATCCGCCTGACTGAAAAGGCAGTATAGTAGTCCCCACCCTGAAACCTAGAATCCAACTGAGTCTTGCCTAACAACCTTCCATCACCTAGAAACACAGTCTTCTCCTTCCTCAGCTTCACTGTTGACCCAGGGATTAGATCATTATTTGCTAAGTAAATATGAAAGTGTCAATCCCTTCGTATTTGTAATCCCCTTCAAAGAAAACACCTGCATGTTGATGGAAAGCAGTTTTTTTGATAGTCTCATAATAAACACAGTTCGCAATTAGAAGTAGATTAAAATATCAACAAATTAACTTTGGGTGTATGAATCTGCAGACTGGTGTGCAGGAGACAATTTTTACTTTTTTCCTAATTTACATTCAACGCAAGTTCCTTTCTCATTCAACTGTTAGGAAATTCAGTCTTCATTATGTTGAGGGCTACCCTTGGAATGGTGTGATTTTACTTTTTCTTTGTTTTTGGTTGTGGTTGTTTTGTTTTTTAAGGGTTTTATTTTTATTTTTTGATAATGCAATAAATACACAAGAGGTGTCATAAAAATCCATAATATTGTAAAATATCTATATTATAAAACACTTTCATAATTCTATCTTCCACAGATAACAAATGTTCTTTAAGACTTGTTTTACATGTGCATTGATTTTTTTTTTTTTTTTTTTGAGACAGAGTCTCACTCCGTCGCCAGGCTGCAGTGCAGTGGTGTAATCTCAGCTCACTGCAGTCTCCGCTTCCCGGGTTCAAGCAATTCTTCTGCCTCAGCCTCTCGAGTAGCTGGGATTACAGGCTCATGCCACCACACCCAGTTAATTTTTGTATTTTTAGTAGATCTCCTGACCTCATGATCCACCTGCCTCGGCCTCTCAAAGTGCTGGGATTACAGGCATGAGCCACTGCGCCTGGCCTGCATCGATTTTATTTTATTTTTTTAAAAAGAGAATATTCTGAGCATACTATTCTACAATCCAGTTTTTTACTATTTACAATCTCAGCATCTTCCAGTGACCATGCATAAAGGTCACCCTCATTCTCTTAAATAACTGTATACTATTAGCTTATATGATATATTGGTCAAGGTTCTTAGTTATGGATAACATAACCTCCTTTCATTAGTTTAGGCAAAAAGGAATTTATTAAGGCGTGTTTATATATATATAGAGAGAGTTCACTTGGAAGAACTTAAGAAATCATTTTCAAAATAAGCTTCCAGGAAAAACTTCCAAAAATTTTACCACAGAACAGGACTGACAAGAGGCCACTGCCTCTGCCATAATCAGAAAATTGCAACAGAGCTGTAGACTCCAGAATCACTCGTCTCTTCCATGGTCAAGAAGCTGCCAAGTTAGGAAACCAGCTTGCAAATCAAGATGCCACCTAACAACTTCTAACTCCAATCTCTTGTTGCCTCTATTACGTTCATGCAAGCAAAAAAAAATGTTGTGCCTTGACTCTCTCCTTATGTAGCTCTGTTCTGAGTCAAAGTATCATGTGAATACATGTAGCAGGTGAAACCTAATTTCTATGTGGAACCTTTCTGCAAGAGCCTGGGAAATTCCCTATTAGTTTTTCAGCTTCTATAGTGTAACAAGACACTAAATTGTTATGAGACACTTAATTGCTGTGCTTCCACCACATAGGGATAGACCATTATTTATAGATTGTTGTTGTAAACATCATTACAGAGGAAACAGTTTTTGGGTTTTTTTTTGTTTTTGTGTTTGTTTTTTTTGAGACAGAGTCTTGCTGGGTCGCCCAGGCTGGAGTGCAGTGGCACGATCTTGGCTCACTGCAAGCTCCACCTCCCAGGTTCACCCCATTCCCCTGTCTCAGCCTCCTGAGTAGCTGGGACTAGAGACACCTGCCACCAAGCCCGGCTAATTTTTTTTGTATTTTTAGTAGAGACAGGGTTTCACCCTGTCAGTCAGGATGATCTCGATCTCCTGACTTTGTGATCTGCCCGCCTCAGCCTCCCAAAGTGCTGGGATTACAGGCGTGAGCCGCTGCACCCAGCCCAGTTTTTGGTTTTTCAGTAAAGCTCTAGAATTTAGAAACTGTGAGTTTATTGGAGGTCTCTGATTAAAATGCAATTACAACACAAAATGTTTTTTGAGGTTAATCTTTCCATTGATTTTTTGCACAGGCGACATCATTGTCCACATGGAATCACAAGGATTTATGAAAATTCTGGGGTGTTTTGCCCTACAACTGAATATTTGGAAAAATATCCTATGTATGACAATGTTCTTCCAGCTCAGAGTCTTAAACCCAAGCAAGAAATTCAAGCATGCTGTGGTAAAATGGAAGGAATAACTACATTTAAGTAAATATTTAGTAACTATTTGCTTTACTTATTTTTCTCCCAACTCTTCTGGTGTCAATAAAGTTTTCTAGCTATTTAAATTACTGTTTACTTGATTTAAGTTGAACCAATTTAATAGGCAACAGACTAGTTAAGTCACAACTTGAAAAAAAAAACAGAAAAATACGAATTAAGTTAGGTTGACAAAGTGTGAGAAGAAAAAAGGGATATAAAAAGTTCTATTTTTTTTTTAACTTCCTAAAATATCTCATATTTATCTACTTTCCACTGTTACCACCACCTAGACCAGGGTATCTTATCTTTTGGCTTCACTGGGCCACATTGGCAGAAAAATTGTCTTGGGCCACACGTAAAATACAATAACACCAACCACAGCTGATGAGCTAAAAAAAAAAAAAAATCACAGGAAAATCTCATAATGTTTTAAGGAAGTTTATGAATTTATGTTGGACCTCATTCAAAGCCGTCCTGGGCCGCATGCAGCCCATAGGCTGCAGGTTGGACAAGCTTAACCTAGAGGTTATAATAATATCTGAATCTACTCTGGTTTTTGCAGTTTGATCTGTTTTCAATACTTCAGCCTGCCCAAATGATTTTAAAATGGAAACCAAACCCTATCACTTCTTTGCTTAAAATACCCTTAAACTTTCCCATTGTGTTTAACACAAACCAGAATCCTTATCAAAACCATGTAGAGGCATGGTTTGCTTACTACTTAATTCTCTAATTCATTTTCACTGTAGTGCCCTTTTCACTTTTATGCTCCATCCCATGGGCCATTTTTCATTTCCTTGAAAGTGCCAGGTTTCCCTTATCTCAGAGTCTTCCAAGATACTATTTTCCCTACCTGCAATTTTCCTTCCCTCTCTTAGCTAATGCTCATTCAATCTGTAGATCTCAACTAAATTATCACTTGAATAAGCCTTCTCTGACACTTCATCCAGTTTTCAGATTAGGTAAAATTCTTCTATGTAAGCTCCCAAAGCACCTTCCTGTTATTTATCATTAGATTGGTTTCAGTGTTTCATGAAAGCAGGAACTAAGTCTTTTGTTATCTCAGCATTCTATTTTTAGAAAACTAATAACAATGCCTACTAGCACATAGTAGGTACCCAATATTTGTTCAGTGAGTGATGAACACAAATCTTAAGCCTATACTTTTCATTTGGACTGACCTTTTTTGATCTCTCTGTATTTTTGTCAGTTAGCTAGATTATGTATTATATTTACTCATTATTTTATTTAAACTCTTAATGTATATACTATATTCAAGGTACGATCTTGGTGTTAAGTATAAAAATGTCAATAAGTTTATGAACCCCAAATATCTGAAGTAGGTCTCAGTTAATTTAGAAAGTTCATTTTGCCAAGATTGAGGGTGCGTGCTGGTGACACAGCCTCAGGAGGTCCCAATAATATGTGCCGAAGGTGGTCAGAGCACAGTTTGGTTTTATACGTTTTAGGGAGACACACGTCAATCAACATGTATGTAAGATGAATATTGGTTCGTTCTGGAAAGGCGGGACAACTCGAAGCTGGGAGTGAGCTTGCAGGTCATAGGTAGATAAGAGACAAATGGTTGCATTCTTTTGAGTTTCTGATGAGCTTCTCCAAAGGAAGCAATCAGATACACATTTATCTCAGTGAGCAGAGGGGTGACTTTGAAGATAATGGGAGACAGGTTTGCCCTAAGCAGTTCCCAGCTTCACTTTTCCCCTTAGCTTAGTGATTTTGGAGCCCCAAGATTTATCTTCCTTTCACAAGTTGAAGTTCCTGCTTCCTAGTGACTTGTACATCATATTTCTATAATTTAGAGTTTTTAAAATGCTCTAACAGCTTTAGATTTTGGTGTTAGCCATTTTCATTTCAGATGCAGCTCATTCTTACATAGCAAAGATACAAACTTTCTTTTTTATTTATTTATTTATTTTTAAAATTATTATTATACTTTAAACTTTCAAACTTTTAGTCTAATATTTCTATTTTTAACACTTCAGGCATTCCCTGCAGTAATAATACTTTGGTGACTCTAGTTACTTGTGTAGGTGTATGGCTCTTCCACAGATGGAAGATTTTACTTAGTCCTCAGATTTTGGTATGCAGTAGTGCCATCTAGAAGTGTTACAATTGCAGATTCCAGGTCTCCATCTAAAAGAGCCAGTAGATAATAGAGTGGGTCTCAGGAAACTGCATTTTTAACCGGCATTGCTAGTGATTCTGTTGCCACTGATTCAGTGCAGTAGGTCAGGAACTGGACTGCTCACTGAGGATAACATGGAACATAAAACAGAGACGGTCTTTGCTTTACTGTTGTTTATAGTGTTGTGGGAAAGTCCAGATATGAAAATATCAGATAAATAACTAAGATAATTATAGATTATAATAAGTGAGATGAGGATATTCAATAACTGGTTGAGACTGATTAAATGGGAATGGTTGCTCTTTTTTCTTCACTTTATTAATGTTTCTTTCTTGATGCCATAATGGTTCATATTAGAGATTTGAAATAAATTTTACAATATTTGTGTTTATTGAACAAAGATTTTGCTTTTAACCAGTTCTAAATGTAGAAATTGGGAAAATTTAACCTGCCATATCTTTCTTTTAAAAGGCAATTGCTTTTCAATTCTGAATTTCCCCAGTTGACTTATTCAAATAAGCTTTAATAATTATAAAAAAAAAAGCAAGAAATGTCCCAAAGGTCCAAATATACTAATAAAACTAAAATACTCATTTCTTAAATTGTCATCTCTTCACTTAGTACGACATTGGATCTTTTCTTTATATTTTCACTGGGAAACTAGCAGTATTTCTAAGAGTCATAATCTAGAAGCTTGAAACTCTTGCTTGACTCCCTCATGTTGACTGTGTTGACTATGCAGTAGGAAGTGGATTTATCTGTGCAAACAAAGAAGCATTCTGTACCTTTGTATAGTACAGGAAGTGACTGTGTAAAGAGGTGTCTGAACTTGTACACGATTTTGGATCCTTTATAGCAGTACTGTTGTAGCTCACTTAGATGACTGCCAGAGTTGGCAGGAAGCCTGCCCTGAAGGAGTAGGATTCTAGACACATCAAATGTTTCAGGATATATCAGATGAATAAGACTGCATTCACCCTCTGCTACTACATAGAAAGCGGTTTTGGGTTTGGAGGTATACTTTCTAACACTTAACTAGTCTAACCAGAGAAACTGAGAGTTCTAAGCTTTTGCTTTGCTTTTCCCTTCCTGATTCTCTCACTTCCTGACTGCATTTTAGCCTATTCCCCTCTAGTTAGTATTTGGGAAGAGCAAAGAACAACTGACATGTCTTGGGAGGCAGAGGTATGTGATTTCTACTACTCTTCATTCATTAAATAAAAAATTATTAAGCATTTGTTAAGCATCAAGTACTATACTAGACACCTGGGATACAGTGGTGATCAAAAGCAGTCATGATCTCTGTGCTGACAGATGTTGCAACCTATTAGAGATGGTAATCAAAAACATTACTCAAAATAAGTCTAAAATTGCAACAGTGATAAGATCTATGAAGGATAGGCACAGGTACCTTGACATCCAGAACAAGAGTTTGACTTTATCAGGGAAATAAAAATAAGTCAAAACCTGAAGGATATTAAATTAGCTGGATTAAGAGGAGGAAGGAAATGCATTCCAAGCAGAGAGAGAGAGAGAGAGAGAGAGTAACATGTAGCAGGAAGGAGCATGGAAGGGAGAAAAGTATCAAAGAGGGCCAGCTGGAGCAGAGAAAGCAAGAGGAAGCGTGGTGAGAGCTGAGGCTAGTGAAGGAGACCAGGCAGAGCCTTTAAGCCATGTTCAGTGTCGTCTATGTCCTTACAGTAATAAGAAGCCATGAAAATTTTTCTGCTTTGTTTTTTTGGTAGAGGGTAGAGTTGGGGAGGAAGGAAGTTAAGGAAGAGGCCAGGGAGATAAGGGCAAGAATGACCTGATCAGATTTACAGGGGAAAGAATTACTCAGGTGCCATGTGGAGAAAAGATTGGAGGGAGAACTAGAGTGGATGTGGGTAAATGAGTTTGGAAAGTTATTGAAGTGATTCAAATGAGCTGTTGCAAAAACTTTGCATATTATAGTAGTGGCAGATGTGGAGAAAAGTGGTTAGATTTGAGAGAGATTTATGAGGCAAAATTGACAGTAGTTGACGATGGACTAGATAGGGGAGAGAATTGAAGTATGAAGGGCGAGTCCTAGATTTCTGACTATGTGTCTGAAGCGATGGTGATAGCATTCACTTAAATAGAGAACAAGCAAAAAGGACCACATTTATTAAGGGGAAATAATGAGTTGATTTGGGACATATGAAGTTTTGAGTTGCCACTGAATATCCAAAAGACCATCATAGATGCCGGTATGGAGCTCAGAGAAGAGGTCTAAGCTGAGATGTAAATTTGAGGGTTATTTCAATCTAGGTAGTAATCAAAGCTGTGGGAGTAGAAGAGTTATCCTCAGGAGTGAACAGTGGATGAAAAGAAGTATGTGTAGGTAGGTCCAAGTCTTGAGGAATGCTAACATGTATTTAATGACCGAGTAAAGGTAGATGAAGTTGCATAGGAGACTGGCAAGAAATAATAAGGAAGTCAGGAAGAGCAAGTTTCCTAGAAACAGACAGTGTGGACAATAATGTCAGTTACTACTGGAGAGGTCAAGTAAGATGAGGATTAAAAATGTTCGATGAATTTAATCACATGGAAGACATGGTGAACCTTAGAGCTGTATTAGGGAAGTGGCAATCCTGGAAACCAGAGTGAAATGGATTGGAAGTGGTGAGAAAACAGTTAATTAGTCTAAGAAGTTATGTTGTAAATAGAAGAATTCAGTGAGGGGTTTGGGTTCTTTGGAGAACTTCCAGACATATGCAACAAATATTGATTAATACAAGATAGTTTAATCACAAAATGAATGATGTGCCAATAGAGTCCAGAAGAAAAAAGCAATCCATGAAGTCTTGGGGTAGTAACAGTAGTGGCTACCATATTGATCTTACTATGTACCAAGCAGTCTTAAAAGTGTGTGTGTATATCCTTAAAAACAACTCTGTGAGATAGAAGATATTATTGTGCCATATTATATATAAAGAAACTGGGGCATAAACAGGTTAATGAAGTTATCCAAGGTCCTGCAGCTAGTAAATGACAGAGCCAGGATTAGGACGTAGGCGGTCTGATCAGTCTAAGTTTGTGTTCTTCTCCATTCCTCAGTTTTTACCTCAGTGTCTGCAGTACTACTTCTGTAACATAATGTTATATAGCACCCAGGTTGGCTGCATTACCAGCTGGCATCCATCCATGACAAGGAATTCTGGGAGATCCAAAGATGAGGAACATTTATATCTATAATCTGAATGTGATTTATGTCTAAAGACCAGAGTTACTAATCATTTAACAATAAGCGAGAAAACAGCATGAATTCAAAAAGAAGAAAGTATGCCAAAATAATTTGCTGGAGACTTTAAGTAGGATGAATAAGGACTTTGACAAAGTGGACTCAGGGGGAACATATTTTTTAAACTTTTCAGGTTTAGTAAATTTTACCTGAAATTTCCTTCCAGGTTAGAAAAAAATCAATTACTTGAGGATATTGTTTACTGAAGATCCAATTAACTGAGATCTTTTTGATACATTTACTTTTCTCAAGATATTTAGTCACTGGATAGGACCTTATGAAAATTCATTTACTTCTTTCAAGTAGTTTATCAACTATTATGATTTTAATATCTTCTCAGACTTTCCAAGTAAAAAAAAGCCTTGACATTTTCCATACTTCATTGAAATAATTAGAAATAAAAGAACTTGTGAGGCTATGTTTCAAATTTATATATTTCAGGTTGGATTATCATCCTTATGAAATAGTTAAACAGCCTCACCATGTGCCAGAAGAATATAAACCAAAACAAGAGAAGATTGATCTTGGTACTACCTACAAACGGGATTTTAATTCATACAAGTGCAGCCTGTGGCAATAGTCCGGCCTTTGGAGAGACAACAAGTTAAAAAAGGAAGGTTGGACACTGTCCCAACTTATAAAGGTAACTTGCCATTTCATAAATGACGGAGCCAAAAAACTAAAATTCACTTCCAGGTTTAACATCTAGTATCAAATTATAACTTTGGTGTGCTGCCAAACTTAGCCTCCATGGCTTAGGAAAGAACATTTCTCTCTTTGGCAAAATGGTATTGTATAGTAACAAAAGAAAGTAGACCATTTGTCTGATTGAGAGGTAAAAGACCCACATTCCCATCCAAATTCATCTACTTTATTAGTTTTCGCTGTCTCAAAACGTGAAAAACAAAGAATGCCATTAAACAAGCATTATGTCACATTTGTCACTTCATGTCACATTTAGTTGGCATTGTTCTTTTCTTCCTATCCTAGAAAAAGTTGAAATGCTTCTGAGAGTATTGGGATCTTTGAGGTCAAATAAATATCAATGCTTTTCTGCATTCAAGTCCTGAACCAACCTATAAAGCAAAAGAGTTACCAGATAGAGAAGCAAAATGTTACTTTTACACTGATAAAGGATAAAATAGAGAATGAAGCTTTCATCTGTATGCAGGCGATTCCTGATACTGAACCTCAGAATTAGATAGGCTTATCTACCCCATGATAGACAGTGCCAAATGGGGTCCTGCTCCTCTAAGAATTCTGGCATGGTGGAAGGGTGTGAATACTTTCTCTTTGCAGGCAACTGACTTACAGGAGTACGAGTTGAGCCATGTATGTTTTTCTTTCCAGAAACCTGTTTTTTTTTGTTGTGGTTGTTTTTGGTTTTTTTTGAGACAGAGTCTTGTTCTGTCACCCAGGCTAGCGTGCAATGGCATGATCTTGGCCCCCTGCAACCTCCACCTCCTGGGTTAAAGCAATTATCCCACCTTAGCCTCCCAAGTAGCTGGGATTACAGGTGCACACCACCACACCCAGCTAATTTTTTGTATTTTTAGTAGAGATGGTGTTTCACCATGTTGGCCAGGCTAACGAACTCCTGACCTCAAGTGATCCACCCACCTCAACCTCCCAAAGTGCTGGCATCAAAGGCGTGAGCCACTGCATCTGGTCCAAAAACCTGATTTTAAAATACTCTAATACTTTTGAGGAGTGGGGTCTTTGTTTTTTTAAAATAGGCTTTTTTTTTTTTTTTCCCCAAAATGGAGGCTTACTCTGTTGCCCAGGCTGGAGTACAGTGGTGCAATCTTGGCTCACTGCAGCCTCTTTCTCCTGGGTTCAAGCAATTCTCCTGCCACAGCCTCCTGAGTAGCTGGGATTACAGGCATCCGCCACCACACCTGGCTAATTTTTGTACTTTTAGTAGAGATGGGGTTTCACCATGTTGGCCAGGCTGGTCTCGAACTTCTGACCTCAAGTGATCCACCCACCTCAGCCTCCCAAAGTGCTGGGATTAACAGGCGTGACCACCGCACCTGGCCTAAAAATAGGCTATTTTAGGCTTATATTGATTTTGATTTATGATAGTAGGTATTATTTTTATATCTTTTTATTAATAATATAATTACATATATAGGATTACATTATTTCCATTGGTTATGTAAAATAGCTGAATGGATATGTCCTAATATAAAACACTTTTGTAAGAGTGATACCATCAATAATCAAAGTAATGATTCATACTTTATTTAGGTAATAGTTAAATGCATACTTTTTCTTTAAATTTCATGCCTACCTGTTCAACGAGTAACTAAAGTGCAGGATATCAATATACTTTCATCTATAAGCCTACCCATTAGGGAGGTCAAGAAAATGTTTTTTCTGTTTTTTAAATCTTTGAGCACATAACATACTACACAAAGAACAAATTGTGAAGACTGTGAATGTTGAAGAAGTATAATTAAATGTAGCATAGAGCAATTGCTGATATAGATTGATATGCACAGGAGAAAATGTACTGTGTAAAATTTGACATAAAGAATAATTGATGAAGATGAATTTGGTCTTTTTTCATTTGTTTGTTTTTTGAGATGGAGTCTTGCTCTGTCACCCAGGCTAGAGTGTAGTAGCACGATCTTGGCTCACTGCAACGTCCGCCTCCCGAGTTCAAGCAATTCTCCTGCCTCAGCCTCCTGAGTAGCTAGGATTACAGGCATGAGCCACCACGCCTGGCTAATTTTTATATTTTTAGTAGAGACAGAGTTTCACCATGTTGGTCATGCTGGTCTTGAACTCCTCACCTTGCGATTCACCTGCCTCGGCCTCCCAAAGTGCTGGGATTACAGGCATGAGCCACGATATTTGGTCTCTTATACAATCATATTAAGATTTTCTTTTTTTCTACAAGATCCATAAGAAATATACCAGTAATACTGTTGTCCCCTGATGCTGGGAACATGTACACACAACACACGTACACATTTATACCAACACTACTAGCTTTCCATGACCTGAGTTTCCTGTAGATTCCGATACTTCCACTCCTGTGGTTATACTTCAAGCATAAGGAATTTTGAGTTCCTCTGGCATTCTCACTACTGAACTTTCTTAGTCAGCAAAGGTGATGTTTTGTATTTCAGGTTTTCAGGCATGAGACAACAAAAACACTAAGAGCCAAGGTTCTACTTCCATACTCTGTATGATTGTACTGCAGGTTTTGTAGATAACCTATTTAAGAACAATTCTGCAGCTGAAGAGAAGTCACAGTGGGAAGGTACTCTCACTGTCCTCCTTTGGGAGGCCAAGGTGGGTGAATCACAGGGTCAGCAGTTCGAGACCAGCCTGGCCAACATGGTGAAACCCCATCTCTACTAAAAATACAAAAAAATTAGCTGGGCGTGATGGTAGGTGCCTGTAATCCCAGCTACTCAGGAGTCTGAGGCAGGAGAATCTCTTGAACCTGGGAGGTGGAATTGCAGTGCGCCAAGAACGCACCACTGCACTCCAGCCTGGGCAACAGTGCATTACTTTGTCTCAAAAAAAAAAAAAAAAAAAAAAAGCATTTGAAATAAATGAAAATAGAGTCACAATATACCAAAACTTCTGGAATGTGGCAAAAGCAGGGTTAAGAGGAAAGTTTATAGTGCTAAATGCCTATATCAAAAAGATAGAAATAGCTCAAATTAACAACCTAACCTTGCAACTAAAAGTACTAGCAACATAATAACAAACTAAACCCAAAGCTAACAGAAGAAATAATTACAATCAGAGCAGAACTGAATGAAATGGAGACCCCCAAAACCATTCAAAGGATCAGTGAAGCACAAAGTTCATTTTTGAAAAGATAAACAAGATGGATAAACCACTAACTAGATTAACAAAAAAAGACATCCAAATAAGCACAATCAAAAATTACAAAAGTGGCATCACAATTGATCCCACAGAAATACAAAAGATGCTCAGAGAATATTATGAACATCTCTATGTACACAAATTAGAAAGTCTAGAGGAAATAGATAAATTCCTGGAAACACAAATTCCCAAGATTGAACCAGGAAGAAACAAATCCTGAACAGATAATAATGAGTAAGGAAATTGAATCAGTTAAACAAAAACAAAAACAAAAAAAAAAAAAAAAAAAAAAGAGCCGTGGACCAAATGGGTTCACAGCTGAATTCTACCAGACATAGAAAGAACAGCTGGTACCAACCCTACTGAAAGTACTCCAAAAAATTGAGGACGAGGGACTACTTCCTGGCTCACTCTATGAAACTAGTAGGATCCTGATACCAAAATTTGACGAAGACACAAAAAAGAAAACTACAGACCATGGTACCTGAACACAGATGCAAAAATCCTCAGAAAATACTAGCACACCAAATCCAGCAGCACATCAAAAAGTTAATTCACCACAGTCAAGTGGGTTTTATTCCTGGGATGCAAGGATTGTCCCACATATGCAAATCAATAAATGTGATTCACCACATAAACAGAATTAAAAACAAAAATCATATGTTCATCTCAGTAGATGCAGAAAAAGCATTTGATAAAATCCAACATCCCTTCATGATAAAAACTCTCAAAAAAACTAGGCATTAAAGGAACATACCTCAAAATAATAAGAGCCATCTATGACAAACCCACAGCCAACATCATACTGAATTGACAAAAAACTGGAAGCATTCCCTTTGAGAACTGGAATAAGACAAGGATGCCCACTCTTATCACTCATATTTAACATAGTGTTGGGAATGCTAGTGTTGGAAATTATGTCTCTTCACTGACAATGTAATTTATACCTGGGAAGCCCTAAAGATTCTACCAAAAGACTCTTAGACCTAATAAATGAATTCAGCAAAGTCTCAGGATAAAAAAATCAATGCACAAAAATCAGTAGCACTTCTATACACGAGTAATCTTCAAGCTGGGAATCAAATCAAGAACATAATCCCATTTACAATAGCCACACACACTCACAGTACCTGGGCATACATCTAATGAAGGAGGTGAATGATCTCTGTAAGGAGAAGGAAATCATAAACTATACAAATGGAAAAGCATTCTATGATCATGGATAGGAAGATTCAATATCTTTAAAATGTCATGCTACACAAAACAATCTACAAATTACATATATATATATATATATATATATATATATATATATATATGGCAGAATTAGAGAAAAACTATTCTAAAATTTGTATGGAACCCAAAAAGAGCCTGAATAGCCAAGGCAATCCTAAACAAAAAGAATAAAGCCAGAGGCGTTACATCTCCCAACTTCAAACTGTACTATAAAGCTACACTAACCAAAACAGCATGGTACTGGTACAAACATAGACACATAGACCAATGGAACAGAATGGAGACCCCTGAAATTAAGCCAGACACCTACAACCACCTGATCATCAACAAAATTGGCAAAAATAAACAATAGGGAAAGGACTCCGTATTCCATAAATGATGCTGGAAAAACTGGCTAACCATATGCAGAAGGATGAAACTGGACTCCTACCTCTCACTGTGTACCAAAATTAACTCAAGATGGAGTAAAGGCTTAAATGTAAGACCCCAAACTCTAAAAATCCTAAAAGAAAACCTAGGAAATACTCTTCTAGACATTGCCTTAGGCAAAGAATTTATATTTTAAGTGCTCAAAAGCAAATGCAATAAAAATTGACACATGGGTCTTAAACTAGAGAGTTTCTGCACAGGAAGAAAAACTACCAACAAAGTTACAAACAAGTTACATAATAGAAAATATTCACAAACTATGCATCCAACAAAGGACTAATATCCAGAATCTATAACTAAGTTAAATAAATCAACAAGAAAAGATAACATTAAAAGATGGGCAAAGGACATGAGAAGACAGTTCTTGAAAGAAAACGTACGAGTAACCAACAAACACGTGAAAATATTTTCAACATCACTTATCATCAGAGAGATGTAAATGAAAACCACAATAAGATACTATCTCATACCAGTCAGAATGGCAATTATTTAAAAAGTAAAAAAAAAAGAAAAAAAGAAAAAAAAAAAAGATGCTGGTGAGGGTCCAAAGAAAACGAAACACTTATGTACTGTTGGTGGGAATACAAATTAGTCCAGCCCCTTTGGAAAGCAGTTTGGAGATTACTCAAAGAACTAAAGGTAGAATTACCATTCAACCAAACAATCTCATTACTGGGTATATAACCAACGACAAATAAATCATTCTGTCTGCACTTGTATGTTCATTGTAGCACTTTTCACAATAGCAAAGACATGGAATCAACACAGGTGCCCATCAATGGTGAATCATATAAAGAAAATGCAGTATATATACACAATGGAATACTGTGCAGCCACAGTAAATAAAACCATGTTATTTTCAAGAACAAGGATACAACTGGAGGTCATTATTCTAAGCAATTTAACACAGAAACAGAAAACCAAATACTGAATGTTCACACTTATAAGTGGGAGCTAAACATTAGGTATACATGGACACAAAGATGGAAACAATAAACACTGGAGATTCCAAAAGGAGAGAGGGAGGGGAGCATGCAAAGGTTGAACAACTACCTGTTGGGTACTGTGTTCACTAATTGGATGATGGAATCATTAAAAGCCTAAACCTCAGCATCACGTAATATACCGAAGTGATAAATCTTCACATATAATCCCTGAATCTGAAATTCAAATAAATGAAATAAATGGTATGGGGAAAACTGAGTATCTGCATGTGAAGGAATGAAATTGGAGCCTTATTCCATAAACAAAAATCAATTCAAAGTGAATTGAAGTCTTAAACACAAGACCTGAAACCATAAAATTCCTAGAAGAAACCATGGAAATGTCCTTGACTTTGACCTTGCCAGTGGTTTTTTGGATATGACTCCCAAAACACAGGTAACAAAAGTAAAAATAGACAGATGGGTTCATCCAAACTAAAAAGTGTCTGTACAGCAAGGAAACAATCAACAAAAGAAAATTGGAACTTATGAATTGGCAGAAAATATAAGCAAACCATGTATCACATAAGGGGTTAATATTTTAAAAAATAAGGAACATAGACAATAGCAATAAAAGGGAGGGGGGGATTAAAAATTGACCAAAGTACCTGAATAAACATTTTTTCCAAAGAAGACATACACATGGCCAATAGATATATGAAAAGATACTCAACCAATCACCAGATAAATGCAAATGAAAACCACAATGAGATATCATCTCACACCTGTTAGGATGTCTGTTATAGAGAAGATAAAAGATAGCAAGTGTTGGTGAGGATGTGGAGAAAAAGCAATCCTTGTACTCTGTTGGTTTGAATGTAAATTGGTATAGCTATATGGAAAACAATATGAAGTTTTTTCAAAAAATTAAACATGGAATTTTCATGTGATCCAGCAACTTCTGTAGTATATATCCAAAGGAAATGAAATGAGTATTTTGAAGAAATATCTTCACTTTTATTTATTGCAGCATTATTCACAATAATATAGATAAGAAACAACCTAAATGTGCATCAATGAATGAATAAATGTGGTGTGTAAATATTTGTATGAACATATATATAGTACACATATATTCTATTATATATTAAGTAATAATATGCATAATAATGTGTAAATCTAAAAGAGTTGAATACATAGAAGCAGAAGATAGAATGATGGTTACCAGGGGCAGGGAAGTGGGGGAAATGGGGATATATTGGGCAAGAGGTATAAAGTTGAAGTTGTATATGATGAGTAAATCTAGAGATCTAATGTACAGCATCATGACTATAATTAATAATACTGTACTATATACTGGAAATTTGCTGAGAATAGATTTCAGGTGCTCACACCACACACACACACACACACACACAGATGCACACGCATGCACACACACAGGTTACTGTGAGGAGATGAATATGTTTCTCACTTTAGTAATCATTTTACTGTGTGTGTATACACGTTAAAGACCAAGTACATTTTAAATATATACAGTGTTTATTTAAAAATAAAATTGACTATCTAAAAAGAAACTTTATAATTGAGAATTTAAAAAGCAATAGCATGAAAAATGAAATTGCCATACTAGTCACCAAAATGAGATATCCTCAGGGGAAGACATTATTTACTACAAAAATAGTGGAGCAAACAGTGCTTCAAGAATTTATACTTGGTAAGTTATCACTTCAGGCCAGCCTGGGAATGCATCAGACACTAGTCGGTATTGAGATATAGAAAGAGGAGGGATATTCTGAAAACTGGTACGAAATGAGTAAAAAAGCATAGAATCAGAAAAATAAAACAGTTATTCAGTAGACATAGTGAGGACCAGAAATTTTCAGGCATGAGAGATTGGGGTGTAATTCTGTGAAAGTAGATTGAGATCAGTTTGGGAAGAACATTAAGTGCCAGGCTGAGGGGACTTGACATAAGTATAGATTTTTAAAAATCTTCTTGGAAGGACATCAGACAGCTGTAGAAGCAAAATACAAAAATTTCAGAGAGCTAGGAGCCCTTCCTCAGTGAGTTGATATGGCCAGCGATTTACTTCTCTGGGAACACTTGTCAAGTCCTAGGCCTGTGCTGAGGATTGAGCTTGGCATAAGTAGATAAACTCTAGTAGAGGAAAAAGAAAGCAGTGGAACACTTGAATTTGGGCTGATAGGACTAATTGAAATCTAGAAGAGCCCCAGATACATGGCTGGTTTTCAATGTGAGACATTCACTGAGAGTTTGTAGGGGAGGGGGCATGGTGTGCTGGGAGACTGGGCCAGAAAAATTCCAGAGGAATATCCCACAGTCTTTTTGGGAGTAAATGCTTAGGAGACAAAGCTCCACTAGAATGAGGGCCTTACTACAAACACACCTTGAGTCTTGCTCTTGAGACATTTGAAACTAGAGTAAGACTATGTCTAACTGAAGGTGCCATTGAGCACTGATCTAGCTCAGATTCTGGTAAGAATGAGGTGATCTCCCCCATATTCTAACATAGGAAAGAGTAAACTGTCTCCTGTTGAAAATAACACTGATTTTAGTTTTTATGATTCTCTTATACACAACATCCAGCACATAGTAAAATGTTATGAGGCCTATGAAGAATCAGGAGATATTTGAAGAGATAATGGTCAAGACTTTTCCAAAATTGAAAGAATCAGCCCACAGATTCAGGAAGCTCAGCAAACTCCAAAATAAACACATAGAAAACCATCCTAGACAACTATTGTCAAACTTCTGAAAACCAAGTAAAGATAAATTCTTAAAAGTAGCAAGTGAAAAACTATTCATTATCTACAAAAAGAAAAAGTTATATCTGACTTTTAAACAGAATGATACGTGACTTTTCAACACAAACTATGGAAGTTAGATGACAATGATATGACACTTTAAAAGTGCTAAAGGTGTGAGAAGGGTCTAGAATTTTAAAGCCAGCAAACCTTAGAATTGTATATCTAGTAAAAATAGCCTTGAAAAGTTAAAGCCAAGTAAAAATGTTTTCAGACAAAAGAAAAAGCTGAGATACCTACTACAGAAAGTATTAAAGGACATTCTTCAGTTAAAAGGAAACTTATTCCAGAGAGAAGCATGAAATGCAGGAAGGGATGAAGCACACATAAAGGGTAAATATGTGGGTAAATATAAAATAATATTGACAACTTAAAATTACTATATTATGTTTTTACACAAATATAAAAGTAAAGTATGTTAGAACAGTAGTACAAAAGGCAAGAGGATTTAAATAGAATTAAATTGCTTACAGGTTCTTCCATGCTAGAAGTGGCAAAAATATCCATTTACGTTTGAGCCAGAAAAATCTCAAAATAAGTCAAACATCATTTTTTATTTTTAAAATATAGAAAAAATTCTAATAGTAAAGTGGAATAATACAAATGCCATTTATTAATACAAAAGAAGGCAGGAAATAAGGGTTATTGGAACAAAGGAGGGAAAAATCAAAAGCAAATAGCAATACAGTCAACTTAAGCCCAGCTAGATCATTACATTAAGTGTAAATGAACAAAATATTGTGATTAAAACTCAAAGATTGATTTTTCACACATTAAAAGATATTTTTAAAAAATGCCAATAATTTACAAGTTACATAAAATGGATAAATTTTTTGAAAAATACAATTTAACAAAAGTAACTCAAGAAGAAATAAAAAGTCAAAATAGCCCTATATCTGTAAAGGAAATTGAATTTGTAGAATTCAAGGTGTAATTTTAAACCTCGCCTTAAAGAAATCCAGAATTTTCAGATTCTGTGTAAGATGCAGAAGGCCAGAAAGATTATATTCCCAACATAAGAATAAGAAAAAGCCAGCTAATCTACAAAATCATAAATGTGTATGAATCCTTTAGAAAGCTGAGATCACACGTTAACCAATTAGCCTGACATTTAATGAAGAAAAACTTCCACCCAGTTGAGACAGGAGACAAGCACTGTTTCACCCAAAGCTGGGCATGGAATGAAGACGAGCTGTTACACAAGTGTATCATAATTTACATATTTAATTGCTAAAGACTTGAGTGTGAGCTACTCTGAGAGCATAGAAGCTCTGAGAACTTCAGACACTAAAGGGGGAGTTCAAAACGACTCATAGACTGTTCCCTATGGATGTTCACTGTGTGATCATCAGAAGATTGGGAGAAAGGCTGGAGACTACAAAAAATTTCCTTCATAGTGCAGGCATAGAAAGAAGAATGGTTGTTGTTGCAAAGACAAAAAAAAAAAAAGAAAAAAAAAAGCAGGAAGCTCCATTTGGATTCCTGTAACCTGCAGAACAAAAATGGATTAATAATATCCACTGCAGGCAGGGGAGCGGAGCAAGATGGCCAAATAGGAACAGCTTCAGTCTCCAGCTCCTAGTGCGAGCGACAAAGAAGACAGGTGATTTCTGCATTATCAACTGAGGTACTGGGTTCATCTCACTGGGGAATGCCGGACAATTGGTGCTGGTCAGCTGTTGCAGCCCGACCAGCGAGAGCTGAAGCACGGCGAGGCATCGCCTCACCTGGGAAGTGCAAGGGGGAAGGGAATCCCTTTTCCTAGCCAGGGGAACAGAGACACACAACACCTGGAAAATCGGGTAACTCCCACCCCAATACTACGCTTTAAGCAAACAGGCACACCAGGAGATTATATCCTACACCTGGCCGGGAGGGTCCCACGCCCACGGAGCCTTCCTCATTGCTAGCAGAGCAGTCTGCGATCTAACCACAAGGCAGCAGCGAGGCTGGGGGAGGGGCGCCTGCCATTGCTGAGGCTTAAGTAGGTAAACAAAGCCCTGGGAAGATCGAACTGGGTGGAGCTCACAGCAGCTCAAGGAGGCCTGCCAGTCTCTGTAGACTCCACCTCTGGGGACAGGGCACAACTAAACAACAACAACAAAAACGACAACAACAACAAAAAGCAGCAGAAACCTCTGCAGACGCAAGCAACTCTGTCTGACAGCTTTGAAGAGAGCGATGGATCTCCCAACACGGAGGGTGAGATCTGAGAAGGGACAGACTGCCTGCTCAAGTGGGTCCCTGACCCCTGAGTAGCCTAACTGGGAGACATCCTCCACTAGGGGCAGACCGACACCCCACACCTCACACAGTAGAGTACACCCCCGAGAGGAAGCTTCCAAAGCAAGAATCAGGTACACTCGCTGTTCAGCAGTATTCTATCTTCTGCAGCCTCTGCTGCTGACACCCAGGCAAACAGGGTCTGGAGTGGACGTCAAGCAATCTCCAACAGACCTACAGCTGAGAGTCCTGACTGTTAGAAGGAAAACTAACAAACAGGAAGGACACCCACACCAAAACCCCATCAGTATGTCACCATCATCAAAGACCAGAGGCAGATAAAACCACAAAGATGGGGAAAAAGCAGGGCAGAAAAGCTGGAAATTCAAAAAATAAGAGCGCATCTCCCCCTGCAAAGGAACGCAGCTCATCACCAGCAATGGATCAAAGCTGGATGGAGAATGACTGATGAGATGAGAGAAGAAGGCTTCAGTCCATCAACCTTCTCAGAGCTAAAGGAAGAATTACATACCCAGCGCAAAGAAACTAAAAAGCATGAAAAAAGAGTGGAAGAATTGATAACCAGAATAATTAATGCAGAGAGGGCCATAAACGAACAGACAGAGATGAAAACCATGACAGGAGAAATAAGTGACAAATGCACAAGCTTCAGTAACCGACTCGATCAACTGGAAGAAAGAGTATCAGCGATTGAGGATCAAACAAATGAAATGAGCCGAGAAGAGAAATCTAAAGAAAAAAGAAGAAAAAGAAATGAACAAAGCCTGCAAGAAGTATAGGATTATGTAAAAAGACCAAATCTACGTCTGATTTGGGTGCCTGAAAGTGAGGGGGAAAATGGAACCAAGTTGGAAAACACTCTTCAGGATATCATCTAGGAGAACTTCCCCAACCTAGTAGGGCAGGCCAACATTCAAATCCAGGAAATACAGAGAACGCCACAAAGATACTCCTCGAGAAGAGCAACTCCAAGACACATAATTGCCAGATTCACCAAAGTTGAAATGAAGGAAAAAATCTTAAGGGCAGGCAGAGAGAAAGGTCAGGTTACCCACAAAGGGAAGCCCATCAGACCAACAGCAGATCTCTTGGCAGAAACTCTACAAGCCAGAAGAGAGTGGGGGCCAATATTCAACATTCTTAAAGAAAAGAATTTTAAACCCAGAATTTCATATCCAGCCAAACTAAGTTTCCTCAGTGAAGGAGAAATAAAATCCTTTACAGATAAGCAAATGCTTAGAGATTTTGTCACCACCAGACCTGCCTTACAAGAGACCCTGAAGGAAGCACTAAACATGGAAAGGAACAACCGGTACCAGCCATTGCAAAAACATGCCAAAATGTAAAGCCCATCGAGGCTAGGAAGAAACTGCATCAACTAACGAGCAAAATAACCAGTTAATATCATAATGGCAGGATCAAGTTCACACATAACAATATTAACCTTAAATGTAAATGGACTAAGTGCTCCAATTAAAAGACACAGACTGGCGAACTGGATAAAGAGTCAAGACCCATAAGTCTGCTGTATTCAGGAGACCCATCTCACATGCAGAGACATACATAGGCTCAAAATAAAGGGATGGAGGAAGATCTACCAAGCTAATGGAGAACAAAAAAAAGCGGGGGTTGCAATACTAGTCTCTGATAAAACAGACTTTAAACCATCAAAGATCAAAAGAGACAAAGAAGGCCATTACATAATGGTAAAGGGATCAATTCTACAGGAAGAGCTAACTATCCTAAATATATATGCACCCAATACAGGAGCACCCAGATTCATAAAGCAAGTCCTTAGAGACTTACAAAGAGACTTAGACTCCCATACAATAATAATGGGAGATTTCAACACCCCACTGTCAACATTAGACAGATCAATGAGACAGAAAGTTAACAAGGATATCCAGGAATTGAACTCATCTCTGCAGCAAGCAGACCCAATAGATATCTACAGAACTCTCCACCCCAAATCAGCAGAATATACATTCTTCTCAGCACCACATCACACTTATTCCAAAATTGACCACATAATTGGAAGTAAAGCACTCCTTAGCAAATGTACAAGAACAGAAATTATAACAAACTGTCTCTCAGACCACAATGCAATCAAACTAGAACTCAGGACTAAGAAACTCAATCAAAACCGCTCAACTACATGGAAACTGAATAACCTGCTCCTGAATGACTACTGGGTACACAACGAAATGAAGGCAGAAATAAAGATGTTCTTTGAAACCATTGAGAACAAAGATACAATATACCAGAATCTCTGGGATACATTTAAAGCAGTGTGTAGAGGGAAATTTATAGCACTAAATGCCCACAAGAGAAAGCTGGAAAGATCTAAAATTGACACTCTAACATCACAATTAAAAGAACTAGAGAAGCAAGAGCAAACACATTCGAAAGCTAGCAGAAGGCAAGAAATAACTAAGATCAGAGCAGAACTGAAGGAGATAGAGACACAAAAAACCCTCCAAAAAATCAATGAATCCAGAAGTTGGTTTTTTGAAAAGATCAACAAAATTGATAGACCGCTAGCAAGACTAACAAAGAAGAAAAGAGAGAAGAATCAAATAGACGCAATAAAAAATGATAAAGGGGATATCATCACCGACCCCACAGAAATACAGACTACCATCAGAGAATACTATAAACACCTCTACGCAAATAAACTAGAAAATCTAGAAGAAATGGATAATTTCCTGGACACTTACACTCTCTCAAGACTAAACCAGGAAGAAGCTGAATCCCTGAATAGACCAATAGCAGGCTCTGAAATTGAGGCAATAATTAATAGCCTACCAACCAAAAAAAAGTCCAGGACCAGATGGATTCACAGCTGGATTCTACCAGAGGTACAAGGAGGAGCTGGTACCATTCCTTCTGAAAGTATTCCAATCAATAGAAAAAGAGGAAATCCTCCCTAACTCATTTTATGAGGCCAACATCATCCTGATACCAAAGCCTGGCAGAGACACAACAAAAAAAGAGAACTTTAGACCAATATCCCTGATGAACATCGATGCAAAAATCCTCAATAAAATACTGGCAAAGCGGATCCGGAAGCACATCAAAAAGCTTATCCACCATGATCAAGTGGGCTCCATCCCTGGGATGCAAGGCTGGTTCAACATATGCAAATCAATAAACGTAATCCAGCATATAAACAGAACCAAAGACAAAAACCACATGATGATCTCAATAGATGCAGAAAAGGCCTTTGACAAAATTCAACAGCCCTTCATGCTAAAAACTCTCAATAAATTCGGTATTGATGGAACATATCTCAAAATCATAAGAGCTATTTATGACAAACCCACAGCCAATATCATACTGAATGGGCAAAAACTGGAAAAATTTCCTTTGAAAACTGGCACAAGACAGGGATGCCCTCTCTCACCACTCCTATTCAACATGTTGTTGGAAGTTCTGGCTAGGGCAATCAAGCAAGAGAAAGAAATAAAGCATATTTAGTTAGGAAAAGAAGAAGTCAAATTGTCCCTGTTTGCAGATGACATGATTGTATATTTAGAAAACCCCATCGTCTCAGCCCAAAATCTCCTTAAGCTGATAAGTAACTTCAGCAAAGTCTCAGGATACAAAATTAATGTGCAAAAATCACAAGCATTCTTATACACCAGTAACAGACAAACAGAGAGCCAAATCATGAATGAACTTCCATTCACAATTGCTTCAAAGAATAAAATACCTAGGAATCCATCTTACAAGGGATGTAAAGGACCTCTTCAAGGAGAACTACAAACCACTGCTCAGTTAAATAAAAGAGGACATAAACAAATGGAAGAACATACCATGCTCATGGATAGGAAGAATCAATATCATGAAAATGGCCATACTGCCCAAGGTAATTTATAGATTCAATGCCATCCCCATCAAGCTACCAATGAGTTTCTTCACAGAATTGGAAAAAACTGCTTTAAAGTTCATATGGAACAAAAAAGAGCCCGCATCTCCAAGACAATCCTAAGTCAAAGAACAAAGCTGGAGGCATCACGCTCCCTGATTTCAAACTATACTACAAGGCTACAGTAACCAAAACAGCATGGTACTGGTACCAAAACAGAGATATAGACCAATGGAACAGAACAGAGTCCTCAGAAATAATACCACACATCTACAGCCATCTGATCTTTGATAAACCTGAGAAAAACAAGAAATGGAGAAAGGATTCCCTATTTAATAAATGGTGTTGGGAAAATTGGCTAGCCATAAGTAGAAAGCTGAAACTGGATCCTTTCCTTACTCCTTATACGAAAATTAATTCAAGATGGACTAGAGACTTAAATGTTAGACCTAATACCATAAAAACCCTAGAAGAAAACCTAGGTAGTACCATTCAGGACATAGGCATGGGCAAGGACTTCATGTCTAAAACACCAAAAGCAACGGCAACAAAAGCCAAAATTGACAAATGGGATCTAATTAAACTAAAGAGCTTCTGCACAGCAAAAGAATCTACCATCAGAGTGAACAGGCAACCTACAGAATGGGAGAAAATTTTTGCAATCTACTCATCTGACAAAGGGCTAATATCCAGAACCTACAAAGAACTCAAACAAATTTACAAGAAAAAAACAAACAACCCCATCAAAAAGTGGGCAAAGGATATGAATAGACATTTCTCAAAAGAGGACATTCGTATAGCCAACAGACACATGAAAAAATGCTCATCATCACTGGCCATCAGAGAAATGCAAATCAAAACCACAATGAGATACCATCTCACAGCAGTTAGAATGGCAATCATTAAAAAGTCAGGAAACAACAGGTGCTGGAGAGGATGTGGAGAAATAGGAACACTTTTACACTGTTGGTGGGATTGTAAACTAGTTCAACCATAATGGAAAACAGTATGGAGATTCCTTAAGGGTCTAGAACTAGAAGTACCATATGACCCAGCCATCCCATTACTGGGTATATACCCAAAGGATTATAAATCATGCTGCTATAAAGACACATGCACACGTACGTTTATTGCGGCACTATTCACAATAGCAAAGACTTGGAATCAACCCAAATGTCCATCAGTGACAGATTGGATTAAGAAAATGTGGCACATATACACCATGGAATACTATGCAGCCATAAAAAACGATGAGTTTGTGTCCTTTGTAGGGACATAGATGCAGCTGGAAACCATCATTCTCAGCAAACTATCGCAAGAACAGAAAACCAAACACCGCATGTTCTCACTCATAGGTGGGAACTGAACAATGAGATTACTTGGACTTAGGAAGGGGAACATCACACACCGGGGCCTGTCACGGGGACGGGGGAGAGGGGAGGGATTGCATTGGGAGTTATACCTGATGTAAATGACGAGTTGATGGGTGCAGCACACCAACATGGCACGGGTGTACATATGTAACAAACCTGCACGTTATGCACATGTACCCTAGAACTTAAAGTATAATAATAATAATATAAAAAATCCACTGCAGGAGAGGCATCACTGTGACAGCCACAATGAATAGGTGAAGATGTATTGCAACTTGATGAAAGATAAAGAAAAACAACAACAAGGAGCAAAATAAAACTGAACCTTGAAAATGAAGAAAGAACAGGAAACTGTCTTGGGACCAACAATTAGAGACCTACTACATTTAGTGAAGGGGCAGGTACACTGAGAGAGCCCTGCTTCTGAGACCCAGGGGCACAGGGCCTGCCTAAGACTGAAGCTGGACTGGGACAACAGAGAAACCACCACACACCCACCTTCTACTTCCCAAACACAAGATTCTGAGCTTCAAATATACAAAGTAGCAAAAACTTATAGTACTAACATAAGAAATGTAAAAATATGCATTTGTAGTTGGAGACTTCAACACTGTCTTTAAGTAATCTGTAGAACATAGACAGGTAATAAGTAAGAATATAAAGACCTGAACAACACTATCAACAATTTGTCCAAATTGACACTTCTGCCAACAATAACAGAATACACATTCTTTTCAAGTGCACATGAAAGCTTCATCCAGATAAACTATATTTGGAGTCATAAAACAAACCTTAACAAATATAAAAAATTGAAATCATGCAATGTGTGTTTTTGATCATAACAATTAAATTAGACATCAATAATAGAAAAAAATGTAGAAAAATCCCCAAATATTTGGAAATTAAACAGCAAATTACTAAATGTTTGTTTTTTCCTTAAGTATCATGAAACACTAAAAACACATGATAAAGATTATGGTGTTTTAAAGGTATTGCTAGAATGTTGTCAATAAATATTCCAGAACAGATAATAAGTATTCCAGGTATATGAGCATAGGCATATTTATGGGGAGAAAATCAATTTTCTGCAATTAGCTAGAACTGACATTCATACTATTGTACGCTATTACATCCATCTCTCAGTGTCCAAATTCTTGCTTCCATTTTGAAAACCAAAGCTGGTTTGGTGAGGGAAAATGTTGTCTTCTGTTTATTCTCTTACAATGAAAATCTTTTTTCTCTTGTGTGGTAGCAAGAATTCTCCCTATATGATTGTGTGAAACTGTAGATCTTTAATAACATCTGTGATTTCTTTTAGCTAGTGAAAAATGGTGTTATACTTTTATACTTTAGTTTGCAAAGAAGAGAGATTCCCTCATGGTACCTCAAGAAAAAAAGACTCTGGTAAAGCTTCAGGTGAACTGAAAATGAAAAACTATCAGGTGCCTGGGAGCTTCAAGGAAGAGCTTTTCCCTTCATCTCCACAGTGAGCTACATGATTTCTCTCACAGCACCTTCACTTCCCTTCACTCATCTGCTCTGATTGCCACTTTGCTAACTGGCCGCCTCTGCCTAGTTATCATTTCTATTTCTTTACAGGTCTGTTTTGAATGTAACTTCAGCTTTCCATGGCTCTTCAGCACTACCTCCTGGCATCCTTTTCAATTCTCCCATTTCTATCTCACTCATTATTTTCAATTTTAGGTTTACAGGAATAAGAATGCTTGATCTAGCTCATCTTTTCTGTCAGTTTGTCTTCAAGGTCTCTGCTGGCCTGAAGGTCACCTATTCTTGAGTCAGGTGCCCTCTCTCATCCAAACATCAGTAACTTGATCATTTAGTCCAAAAGTTGGCCATTTTGGCAGAAATGGATAAACATTTTATCTCCTTGAAGAAGATATCCACATAATAAGTTTTCAAGGTTTGACCTTTCCTGTAAATACTGCATAGACTTTAGTTCTGATTTTAGTATGTTATCTTGTATAATAAATTTCTATCTTTTATAAATTAATTTTTGGTATTTAGAAATACATATTTTGAGGTGAAGTCACTTTTATGGTATTTCCTACCTTGTTATCGTCCTCATCTAGAAATAGAAAACACAAATAATCCTTAGTTGAAATATAAACATTTCAGTTTTAGTGAAGTGTACCATTACCAACTTGTAATGGTATTACAAGTCATCACTCTGTAGACACCAGAGTGAACGAAAATGCTCCACAGTCTAGGTAAACTGCAGGAAGTAGGCTTAAGGTTATTTAACTTCCAAACCCCAGACCATGCTCTGATGGTCACTTCAAATTCTACAATTTCAAACACCTTTGAAGGCATTCAGTTAAGGCCTCTGGCCTCTAGATGGCCCTCTATCTTTTGGGAATGCCTTAAAGTCCATTTCATGAGGGCAAGTTGAAGCCAGAGATCTTTCTGGGATAGCACAAGTTACCCTGTATCTTTGCCCAAGGACTTCTTTCTGTAACTTCCTAGAGTATACCAGAATTAAAATTTTCTCTCCTTTGATGAGTCTCTCCAAAGCAAGGAGTAATGTCTGTATTACTTTTGTCCACACATGAGGGCACTTGATTTTATTTCAAGCCCTGGATTTTAGACATACTTTAGCATTTTGTGAGTTGTACTTAAAATCCCAACCACTTCCTAGGAATACAACCATAATCTCCTAAACTCTGTCCTCACCTACAACACAGTCCTTTTGGCTTTCAAGAACTATCCACAATCAGGCTCAGTTATGCTTTTCCTTTGTTATGTAATCAGATGAATCTGAAAGTGGAAAGTTATATCTATTAAAGTGAGGAGATGGGTAGAGGAAGGTGGAAATGAAGAAAAAGAACAAATCTGAAAGGAATCAGAGAAACTGTATTCTGATACTATTGTTTAGATTTCTAAAGGAAATGGAAAGATGTTTGGCAATGAGAGAAATCAGTTATGATTTTTAGAAGATGGTTGTTTTCTTCAGCATTTAAAAATGTTTTTACTTTGTTTTAATTTCCAAGGTGATTATAGAGCTTATGACCTTCATAAAAGTGAACTTTATAAGCCAGAACAAACTTTCCACCCTCCTACTGTGAAATTTGGAAATTAAACTACATTTCAGGATGACTTTGTTCCTCAGGAGATAAAGCCTAGGCAAATCTTTGAAACCTCCTCTGTGGTCAAACGTTCTACAGCCCCTTTTAATGGCATTACAAGTCATCGCCTTGATTATATACCTCATCAGCTTGAACTCAAGTTTGAAAGGCCAAAAGAAGTTTGCAAACCAACTGACCAACGCTTTGAGGATCTCACAACTCACCGGTATGACTTTCAGGGTCTTATTGGTGAAACTGCAAAAATTTGCAGACCTGTACACACTAGAGTGACCCAGAATGATCGGTTTGAAGGAAGCACTGAATTCCATGAATGTTTTCAACCATGGGAAATCCCACCACCTGAGGTCAAGAAAGTACCAGAGTACTCCTACAGGTAGCATGCTATTAAACATCACAAGCCATCTTAACTATGTTCCATATCAGGCCAATCGTGTAGTTCCCATCAGGCCAGTTTCTCATAGAAGAAGTAATAATTTTCCTTTCCAAGGAAAAAGCACCATGAAGGAAGTTTGTCCAGCATGGGAAAATTGTCATCAAGGACTTATTAAGAAGCAGGAGCAGATTCCCAACCCATCTGGAAAATTTGATGGTTTGAGCACTTTCAGATCTCACTATGTGCCACACAAACTGATTCCAACAGAGAGTTGCAAACCTTTAAATATTGCTTTTAAGAGTTCTGTTCCATTTCATGATGTGACCATCTACTCTGTAAACACTGAAAAAACAGGAAATTTGTCCAGCGAGTTACTCGTCTCCTCCAGGTTATATTTTTGAAAATGCCAGTTCCCAAGGTCATAAATTCTTTTGCAAGATTTCTCCCACAGTGAAGGCTTTCTAATAACCAAAATATGCTTAAAAGGAAGCTACTAGCAAGTAATTGTTTTTCCAAGAGAAAACTCAATTTTTGGAGTGAAAAAAATGATATAATAAATCATTTTTTATATTTTTAAACAAGAAAATTGGAAAATGTATTATAAAAACTCAGAATCTTAAAACCATTTTGTATTGATATTTTAATCAAGATTGTTCTTTAATATGCATTTCAGAAGGTTCAATAATATACATTCCCATGTGAACTCTTTTAATATTCAACATACTGCTTAGTAGCTTGTCCCCAGTCTATTATCATTTGTAATTCTGTTTATAATTATGGCAATTGTATGGTTATTCACATACCAGTTGTCATTTATCAAGCACATCAGGATTATCTAGAACGACATTGAAAATGATACATGGATTCCTCTTCCAAGATAATAGGATTCATTTTACTCAGACTTTGTGCATCTACATAGCATCTACTGAGTCAAGTTTTGGTTGGTGGTATAGACTGCTGCACTGCTCCTCACCATGTTCAGGTTAGCAAGAGGCACTGTGGTGTGGCAAGGAAAGGCTCTGTGTGCTGGGAATCAAAGGACTTGAGTTCAAGTTCTAACTAATTATCATTATTTTTAGAGACAAGGTCTCACTGTCACCCATGCTGGAGTCCAGTGACGTGATCACTGCTTACTGCAGCCTCAGCCTCCTGAGCTCAAGTGATCCTCCTACCTCAGCCTCCCAAGTAGCTGGGACTACAAGGGTGTGCCACCACATCTGGCTATTTTTTTAAAAATATACTTTGTAGAGACAGGTTCTTGCTATATTGGCCAGGCTGTTCAATATATTATCCAGGCTGCTCTTGAATCCCGCCTTGGCTTCCCAAAGCACTGGTATTACAGGGATGAGCCTGAGTTTAAGTTCTAATAATATAGATTTCTATTTTTATTACCTTAGACAGTGACTCATATCTCTGAGCCTCAGTATCTTTATTTGTAAAATGATGTCTGTTCTCAAAAAGAGTTTGTTTTGAGCATCAGACTATATGGTACATTTTAGTCCTTAAAGTACAAGTGTAAGTGTAGAGGATTGTTAAAAAAAAATCACTCAATCTCTTTTTGTACTTGATTTCTCCTTTTCAAATGAGGAAAATCACTTACTCAATCCTCATTTTCTGGCCTGTAGCAAGGATTGTAAACTAACTTAATTTGCTTTGAGCTTCTGAGTAGTATGTGCTTCTGAGAGGAGTCTTGTCCTTTAAAACTTCATGAGCACCTGAGAAATTGTTAACAGAGAATGGAAAGCTTGGAATGGGATAAATACAGTGGTTTGAGTAAGAGTATTGCAGAAAGGAAAAAGTATTTGCTAGGGTAGTTTTAGGAAGTTTCAAGAAGACTGACAGCTCTGAAGAAATCTGTAGGGTAAATGTAGGTAATTTTGAACCTAATTGTCATGCCAAGTCACTGTTCAGAGGCAGAACCAGCCCCTGCAGGGGGCATAATCACCTGGTTCACCTCTTCCAGTGTGAAGATAAGTGCTAAGGAAAGGAATGATGCCAGGAAGTATAGTAGAAACACTCTATTGCATTGAGAAATGCTAAAAATTTCATAATGAATTAAACTCTTATTGGGTGGTTTCTTTTTTAAAAAAAAATTAAATAATTGCATTTTGGGAGAATATTATTTATTTTAGCATAAAGTGAATTTTAGTCTTTTATGGCTTCAGAATTATTCCAAAACTACTTTATTGAAAATCATCAATATTTCATTATTTTAATTGTTCAAAAGTAATTTGTTCTTATTTACATTTATTAGCAAAAGTATGGTGTGTGAAACTTTATATTTCTATGCAACATTAATAAAATCAATAAAAGGAATAGATTTTCAAGAAATCATTTCTGTACCTAATTTTTTCAAAGAGAGCATTTTAATAAAATCTTGTCTAGGTTAACCTATACATAAGTAGATGTTCTTACTTTTAAAATACAAAACAATATTGTATAATCAGAATTAAAAATAAGGAAATACTACAGCATTCTGTCATCCTGGCCTATATTCCAATGCTGGATATTCAAATTCCTCTGTAATTTAATGGGGGTGGTCTCCTTTCCGGACGAAGGTCACCCTTAATAAGACATCTACTAGAGTTTCCGGAGGCAATTTGCCATGGGATAAAGATTGGAGATGAATAATGGTGTTTCCCCATAATCTAACACTCGGTATAACAGGTGTGAAAATAGAGATTGAAACAGAGAACAATGCAAGACATTCAGCCTATGAGTTCAGGAAAGTCTTCCTTATGGAGAGGATAGACAGGGGAGCTGAATCTTCGAAGATAAGTAGGAAATTTCCAAGAAAAATGGGAAGGTGGGAACAGCATAAAACTAGGTACAGAGGGACTCTATCTCTGTGAAAGAGTTAAAGGAACTTCCAAGCTATGTTGGTGGAAAGCTAGCAATCCCTGATTCATTCTCCTGCTAGGCCACCTTGAAATACTATGCAGGAAGTCACACAAAAAACATTTTAACAGGGCTGTGTGGGCAGCAAGCCACCCAGGTGCGGAGGCAAGAGATTGAGGGCACGAGCTGTTCCAGTACAACAAATTATTATAAAAGAAGAATAGTTATACTAGATATAAACAGATGTGATTATGTATGAATATCATTAATCATTAGCTTGTGGCAATTACTCTTTACTCCAATATTATAATAATCCTTCCTCTACAACTATAACTTAGGAAAAGAGCCAGGCTTCAAGGGAGCCTGTGACTCTAGCCAAGTCTGATTCGGAGAAAAAGAAACAGGCATGAGAAAACGAGGCTGTGGAGGGATAGGGTTGCAGGCCTCATTACTGGGCCAAACAGGCAGAAGGTTGAGAGCCCTACAGCAGGGCTGAACAGGGACAGGGTTGAGATAATACAGGAGGGTTTTCATAAAGTTTAAATAAGCCAAGTACTTAGCACTGGCCTGTCCCATGGTGTCCCCGGAATACTGTGAGTGCTCAAGCTTACCACCAAGCTTGTTGACCGCAATCGTCAGGAATCTGGTCGAAATCCTCCGCTGATTCCGCACTCAGGGTGCAACTTCACACAGCAAGAGAGAGCCCCACATTGGGTGCCGTATGTAGGGTCCAGCCCCACAGGGTCAGTGGGTTTTTCTCCCCATGTGAGGAGACAAGAGATTGTAGGAATAAAGACACAAGGCAAAGAGACAAAAGACAGCTGGGCCCGGGGGACCACTACCACCAAGACGCGGAGACTGGTAGCGGCCCTGAATGCCTGGCTGTGCTGTTATTTATTGAATACAAGGCAAAAGGGGCAGGGTAAGGAGTGTGAATCATCTCCAATGATTGAAAAGGTCACGTGAGTCACGTGTCCACTGGAGAGGGGGCCCTTCCCTGCCTGGCAGCCAAGGCAGAGAGGAAGAGAGGAGAGAGAAAGAGACAGCTTACACCATTATTTCTGCATATCAGAGACTTTTAGTACTTTCACTAATTCACTACTGTTATCTAAAAGGCAGAGCCAGGTATACAGGATGGAACATGAAGGCAGACTAGGTGCATCACCACTGAAGCACAGCATCAGAGAGAGATGGTTAGGACTCCGGATAATTGTGGGTGGGCATGACTGATGTCAGGCCCTCCACAAGAGGTGAAGGAGTAGAGTCTTCTTTGAACTCCTCCGGGAGACTCCCTTTCCTGGTCTGCTAAGTAGCAGGTGTTTTTCCTTGACACTGATGCTACCTCTAGACCATGGTCCACTTGGCAACAGGTGTCTTCCCAGATGCTGGCGTTACCGCTAGACCAAGGAGCCCTGTAGTGGCCTTGCCCGGGCATAACAGAAGGCTCATACTCTTGTCTTCTGGTCACTTCTCACTATGTACCCTCAGCTCCTGTCTCTGTATGGCCTGGTTTTTCCTAGGTTATAATTGTAGAGCAAGGATTATTATAATATTGGAGTAAAGAGTAATTGCTACAAACTGATGATTAATGATATTCATACATAGTCATATCTATTATCTATATCTAGTATAACTATTGTTATTTTATATATTTTATTATACTGGAACAGCTCATACCCTCGATCTCTTGCCTTGGCACCTGGGTGACTTGCCACCCACACTTTGTGGTTCAGGAGGCCTTGAGGGAAGGGCCCTGGCAGTGTGTACAGAGGCCTGGGATTGGTGTTGGGGTTGTTTAGCCAGCTGGAGTGCCCAGGAAGTGAGATGAGAGAGGCTGGGAGGGCCTCTGCTGCTGGCTGTGGGTGGAGGATCGGCTGAGCAGAGAGGGGAGGCTAGAGTTTCCTACAGTTGTAGGACTCTGTGTCCCCTCCCACCTCTCCTCGCCCCACCAAGGCTTCTCCAATGGGTCTCCCAGGCTGCGCCCCCTCCATCCTCCCATCCCATCTCTAGCCATGGGTGGGGCCTGTGCCTGGATGACCCTCCTGCCAAGGACATCATCGACTTCTCCTCGGTGCCACCTGGCGTCCTCTATGATGTGAGCCACCAGTGCCGCCTCCAGTATGGGGCCTACTCTGCCTTCTGCGAGGACATGGATGTGAGTGGGGCCAGTGTGGGTGTGGGGGTGTGGGGACCCGGCAGGAGGGCTCGGGGACAACTCTCACCAGCCCATGGATGCCAGCCTGAGAGTAACCTCACCTGGCCTGGGCTGCGCCCCCGAGTGATACTGTGAGACGCCAAGTGACCTGTGGGAGAGGCCAGGGATGGGCGGCCACAGACCCAGCTCTGAATTCTGGGTCAACCATGGACAAAGTGTGACACTTTGGGCAAGTCCCTTAGCCTCTCTGGAGCTGGTTCATGAGAGGGAAAAGGAACCCCAGTGGGGAGGGTCTATTTATCCTGGAGAAGATTGCCTGAAGTGATCTTCTAACGGGAGTGTTTCCAGAGGAGGGGCTAGGCTGGGAGAGGTGGGGACAGCTGGGGACCGCTCTGAGGAGTGCAGCCCCGAGTACTCCACACCACCACATGGTCCAGGGAGGAAGGTGGGAGCAGACACACAAGAAGGGACCTCTGGGGGTCTGTGGGCCCCTGCCATGTGGAGGGGTGCCCAGGGGACCCTTGGGGACAGGGAGGGGGCAGGGTGGGTGGCAGCACTGGGAGAGGGTGAGGGTATGGCCCATGCGCTCCTCCTCACAGAATGTCTGCCACACACTCTGGTGCTCTGTGGGGACCACCTGTCACTCCAAGCTGGATGCAGCCGTGGACGGCACCCAGTGTGGGGAGAATAAGGTAGGGGATGTCCCCAGTCCTGGCGGTGGGTGTGTGAGACGCCAGACCTGCTGTAACCAGGCCCTGGGGTCAGCCCCGGCTCACAGTCTTGCTTGTGCTCCTAGCAGAGCCCCGCACTCTCTGCAGCCCAAGGCCCCATCTGCAAAGCGGAGGCATTGGGGCCAGGGCTTGATTCCATGATTCCCCCAGGGGTCTTCAGCTGAGTCAGCACGTGGGCCATTTTACTCCCTGCTCAGCTCCTCCCTGTGGTCTGGGTCACAGATGATTGTGATGATTGTAAAGGGGCCTCTCTCACCTTCCATCCTTCCCCTCTGTGCCTTTCTCAGCCTTCCCACCCACCTTGTTCTCACTAGGGTGAGGATTACTGATAGGCTGGGGGGTGGGGTGGCTCTACCTCCATCTGTCTCGGTAGTGGTGTCTCAATGAGGAGTGCATATCTGTGGGCTTCTGGTCCAAGGCCATGGATGGTGGCTGATCTGGCTGCAGCGCCTGGTCCATCTGCTCCCGGAGCTGTGGCGTGGGCGTACAGAGCGCCGAGCGGCAGTGCACGCAGCCTACCTGAGTGTGGGGCCCAGGGTGCCCTGGGCAATGGGACAGAGGGACCCAAGCAGTCAGCCGATTGCAGGAGCTTGGCTCTGTCCCAGCCCCTGGCTCTGAGAAATGTCCTCATAATGGTCAGTCCGAGTGTCCAGGCCACCTTGAGTCACTTTCAAGCAGTGTTCTGGGGGCTGACAGGGTCCCCACTGCTGACCTCTTTCCAGAGAGGGGGACACTGAGGCCCAGAGACTGGAGAGACTCATCAGAGGCCACATGGCAAAGCAGCTGCTGGCTGGAAGGAGGCAGGAGAGGGCAGTGGGGAAGAGCATGGGTCCCAGACCTTAGATGGCTCCAGGTTCGAATCCCATCTTCATCCTTTCTCTGGGCCCCGTTTTCCCCATCTATATAACAGCAGTGCCCATCCAGTAAAGTTGTAGTCAAGGGCAAATGCAGTTTTTGCAGGCCAGGCCCTCAGTCTTGCAGCTCGTCTGTAGGGGGCACTCAGCGGGAGGGGCTTGGTGGCCTCAGAGACACAACAAGAGTCTGAGATGAGACTGGGGGCAGCTGGGAGGATGGGCCAGCACCGAAGGGATGGCCTGAGGTGAATGACTTCACCTCTCTGGGCCTCTATTTCCCGTCTAAACGGGGTGGTGTGAAGATCTGCTGAGACACAGAGGCCAGTGGTACCGTAGATCTGAGGCACTACCCGGCTAATCTTCACTTCAGGAGGCCACCCGGGGCAGACATGGGGTTCACAGCCAGCCCCACCCAGGGCACTATGCTTATCCAAGGCTGGCCTGTGGCCCTCCCTGCCTCCTGACCTCCAGGTCTGAGCTGGGTGGGGGCCAGCAACCCTGGCCTAGATGCGGAGGGTTTCAGGAGCTGTGCTCGGTCAGACCTCCCACCTGGCTGGGGCCCTGGGCACTTCCTTTAGGCCCAGGCTGGGGTACTGCCACCAGGAGGGAGGCTGAGGACTCAAGGGCTTGTTAGGATGCTGGTGTCATGGGCTAGAGACTCGGTGCAGTCCCTCCAGCCAGTGCCAGTCATGCCTGCAACTTGTCCCAGCTTTTCAACAGCCCTCTGCAGAGGCAGCCCAAACCTCACTTTATACAGGAGGAAATTGAGGCCCAGAGGCTGGCCGAAGACTTGCCCATGGTCACACAGCAGGTTGGGGGCAGAGCTCAGGCTTCCTGCTGCCACCTCCCCACAGGTCCTTACAAACAGGGAGGGTGTGTCTGGGCCAGAGGGTGGGCAGCCCAAGGGAGGGAAGCATTGTGCACAAAGCTGGGCGGCAGGGATCTCGGGGTGTGGGTGCAGGAGGAAGCCGCTTGCTCTGGGCTGTGGCCAGGCAGTAGTATTCACCAGGCCCTGGGGCCCACCCCGCTCATCCCCACCGACCCAAATACAAAGGCAGATACTGTGTGGGTGAGCGGAAGCACTTCCACCTCTGCAAGCTGCAGGCCTGCCCCACTGGCCGCCCCTCCTTCTGCCACGTCCAGTGCAGCCACTTTGACGCTACACTCTACGAGGGCCAGCTGCACACATGGGTGCCCGTGGTCAATGACGGTGAGTGCTGCCTCCCATGGAGACACTGAGGCCCAGAGGGCTGGGGATGTGTGGGTCCAAGGTTACCCTGTGATGCAAGTAGGAGGCTCAGTCTCCACCCCAAGCCTGGGCCACTCCCACTGTCCCCTGGGGCTGCTGCTCACCCCTAGCTCCCCAGTCTGCGACCTTGCAGATAGCTACCAGCCCAGCCGGAGCCTCCAGCATGTTGGTGCTGCTTGGGAGCCTCTAGCCTGCTATGGATGTGTGTCACAGAGGGGTCTTCCTGGTGGCCTCCACACTCCTGCCCCAGCTGTTGCTGATGGCTCTTCTACTTGGGCCTCCAGTGAACCCCTGCGAGCTGTACTGCTGGCCCTCAAATAAGTACTTTGCCAAGAAGTTGTGGGATGCCGTGGTCGATGGCACCCCCTGCTACCAGGTCCAGGCCAGCTGGGACCTCTGCATCAACAGCATCTGCAAGGTGTGCCTGGTTAGGAAGAGGCTCTCCCAGTACTGGCTGCCCCCAGCCCCACTGGCGGGCCCCAGGTTCTCTCCTGGGTCCCTCCTGGTCCTCTTCAGGCCACCCTCCCCATGTTCTACCATTGGGTTTCCCAGCCCCCACCCTCTATGATCTCTAAGGCAAAGCCCCTGCCACACCTCCTGGCACTGGGGACCCCTCCCAGTCAGGCCTCACTTCCCTGCAACTCCTTGGATGCCTGCACCAGCACCACCCCAGATAGGAAACTGGAGCCCAGGCAGTGACTTGACCTCTTGCTGGCTGGCTGACCCCAGGCAGTGGTTTGCTCCCTGATAGAAGGGGTTAAATGAGGTGACATAGGTGACTTGAAGGGCTCTGAGCCCCAAAGAGTAGCACTCAGTATTTGGTAACAATTTCTATTCTTATTTTTAATAACAATGATGGCCTCTCCTCTTCGCCCATGTCCCCAGCCACCTACTTGTCCCTGCTTCTTGCCTTCTAAGCCACTGGTGTATCAAGGCCTGGGCTCCGAGGAGGACCAGCAGGGAGGTGCCAACCCCCAATGCCTTCCCTGCATGCGCTGGTCAGGAGTGCATCAGATCCCCTGCCTGCCTGCAGCCTTTGCAGAACTCTTCCCTTCTCTTGTCTTATGTGATGCTCACGACATGCCTTTAAGGGAGGGGTGGATCTCCCTATCTCACATGTGAGGAAACTGAGGCTCAGGGAGGTAGAGAAGTTCACCTGAGTCAGAGGCACAGCTGGGATGGGGCAGGGCAAGAGAGAGACCTCCTGACCCCCACTCCCAGCTTTCTCCTCCTGACCCTGGCTGGCCCCCGGGACTGGGACCACAGAGGGCTGACCACCAGCACCAGGGGCCTTTCCTCCTTGTGTGTTGCAGAACGTGGGCTCTGACTTCAAGATTGACTCCGGTGCTATGGAGGATCACTGTGGCGTGTGTCACGGCAATGACTCCACCTGCCACACTGTGAGCGGGACCTTTGAGGAGGCCGAGTGCCTGGGTATGGGGTGGAACCGCTGTTGGGGAGGGGTGTGCTCTTCACCTGGTGGCCCCTTCCCCATCTCCCCTGGGCCCCTGTCCTTCATCTTGTGGTCCCTACCTAGACTAGAGATGGCTAAGCAGGGAAGCCTTGCTGGGGTAGAATTCTTGCAGGAGTCAGGGAACCCCTGGCCCACATGCAGAGAGCTGTCCCCACGGGGAATCCTCCTGTTCCAGACACCCCAGGCAGGGCCAGCTCGGCTTGCGTGTGGCCCCTGGGCCTTTCAAAGAATGGTAGTCTCCTCCTGAAGCTTCTGAGATGCCCAACTCCGTGCCCTCACCTCTGGTCTGTTTTGCACACGTTGCTCAAATACTGACTGTGTGCTAGGTGATGGGGACATGCAGGTGAAGTGCTCAGTCCTGCAAGGGGACAGAACCTTCTGGTGTGACCAGTGCAGTAGAGGTAGGCCCAGAGGGCTGTGGGAGCACCGAGGAAGAAGGTCCTGGCCTGGGGAAGTCAGGGAAGGTTTCCTGTAGGAGGTGGAAGTTGAGCTGAATCATAAAACTCAGAAGAGATGGAAGTGGTCTTCCAAATGGAGGAAAGAGCTTGTACCAGAGCCTGGAGGCAAGAAGGGAAGGCAGGACCAGCTATAGGGCCTCGAGCCCCAGGCTGAGAAGCTTAGACTTCATCCCAGAGAGCAGCGCAGTGTGTTGGATAAAGCACTGGCCCTGGAGGCTGCTCATATCCCAGCAGGACGCTCATGCACGTTACTATCCCTGTCTGCCTCACTCTGCTCATCTGTAAAATGGGGATAACAATAGTACCTAGGCTATAGGGCCGTTACCCATGAGCTTACAGATATGAAGTGCTGAGAGTAGTGTCTGGCATGTGACGGGTGTGACGGAAGTGAATGAATAAAAGCAGGCCGCATGGGGATGAGGAGGGTGTCCCAGGAGAAAGGCCTGGGCTCTTTGGGTTTTTCAGAAAGAGAATGCCAGCTGGCCTTCAGTGTAGGGGATGGATCCAGCCTTGTGATGAGACCAGCTTAGGTCCCCAAGTGAGGGGTGATGGGGCATGGCCACGGGGTCAGGATTTGTGGCACCTCTGCGAGGTTTTGGTTGTCTATGACAGATCTGAGCAATTTGGGGAGCTCAGACTTTAAAGCTAATGGTGAAATCTTTGGCATCAGCAGGTGGAGGCAAGTGGGGAGAGACGTGAGGGAAGCGGGTGGGGATAAGCAACCTTCTCACCCTGGGCACAACCTACCCACAACCCTTGGCTGACAGGGTATGTGGACGTGGGGCTGATCCCAGCCGGCGCACGCGAGATCCGCATCCAGGAGGTGGCCAAGGCTGCCAACTTCCTGGCACTGCAGAGCGAGGACCCAGAGAAGTACTTCTTCAGTGATGGCTGGACCATCCAGTGGGACAGGGACTACCAGGTGGCAGGGACCACCTTCACATACGCACGCAGGGGCAACCGGGAGAACCTCACGTCCCTGGGTCCCACCAACGAGTCTGTCTGGATCCAGGTGCCTGCCTCCCAAGGCCCAGGGTAGGGGAGCGGAGGCGCAGTCCCCAGGCCCAGCACCCCTTATGGCAGGTCTCGTCCTGGAAGAGTGAGCCCTGGGTCAGTCACAGAGCCTGGCTCTGAGCGAGGCCCTCCTGCTGCAGCCTCTACCTCAATTTTCTCATCTTTAAAATGGCCCAATGGTGTAGCTACGGTTCACAGAGGTGGCTGGGGTTGGCTCCTTTAGGACTGGGTGGATGGAGAAGACACCTCGTGCTCACGGGCTCCTGCCTGCCCACCCAGCTGCTGTTGCAGGAGAGCAACCCCGGGGTGCGCTACGAGTACACCATCCACAGGGAGGCAGGCGGCCATGGCAAGGTCCTGCCGCCCGAGTTCTCCTGGCACTATGGGCCCTGGACCAAGTGCACAGTCACCTGTGGCAGAGGTGAGAAGTGGGGCAGGCACAGCCCCGGCGGCAGGGGCTTCATCTCTGGACAGGGACGCTGGCTTCAGCTTCCAGCTCACTGCTGGGCCACCACGGGTTTGAAAGTTGGCTTCTCTGAGCCTCAGTTCCCCATCTGTGAGATGAGGCTGGCAACTGCCCTATGTCCCAGGCCCACTGGGAGGGTAAATGGATGAGGCAGGTGGGTGCTGGCTCGCGGCACGTGCTCAGTGTGCTCCAGCTCTTGGTGTTCTCCCTCCAGCAGACACAGCTCCCTCTCGATTGTGTCCTTGCTCAGCTCTGGCAGGTCTTGTGCTTGCATTTCTGCTGCGTCCCGGAGACCAGCCCAGTGTCCCCTCACCACCCTGACTTATTTCCCTGAACTATTTGTAAAAAGCAGGGCAATTTCATTAACTCCGACTCTTCCTCCCCATATTTATCTATCTCCCCCCATGCTCCTCAGTCCCTGCTCTCTCTTTGTCTCCTCCTCACTGCTCCTTGGCTTCCCCTCTACCCCTCCATCTCCTCCCATACTTCTCAGTCTCCCCCCATGCTCCTCAGTCTCCCCTCTCTGTCTCTTTGTCTCCTCCTCACTGCTCCTTGTTCTCCCCCTCTGCCCCTCTGTCTTGTCCCATACTCCTCAGTCTCCCCCCATGCCTCTCAGTCTCCCCGCTTACCCCTCAGTCTCCCCCACCCCCCAGTCCCTCCCATGCCCCTCAGTCTTCCTCCCCCCACTCAGTCTCCCCCGCCATTCCTCGGTCTCCCCACACCTCAGTCTCCCCCTTTGTCTCTTAGTCCTCCCCTTTTCCCCTCGGTCTTCCCATCATTGACACTCAGTGTCCTCAGGGTCTCAGGATCAGGAATCTGAGATGCAGACATTTGAGCATTCCTTAAAATGCTATTATGATGACAAAACGAAAATGGAGAACTGGACAGATACCTTCCAAAGCTAGGAAACCCATGTTATCTAATACAGCTGTCTTTTTTATTTTTTTTTATTTTATTTTATTTTATTTATTTTATTTTATTTTATTTTATTATTTTATTTTATTTATTTTATTTTATTTTATTTTATTTTATTTATTTTATTTTATTTTATTTTATTTTATTTCACCTGAGATGGAGTCTCACTCTGTCGCCCAGACTGGAGTGCAATGGTGCGATCTTGGCTCCACCTCCCAGGTTCCAGTGATTCTCCTGCCTCAACCTCCTGAGTAGCTGGGATTTACAGGCATGCACAACCATGCCCGGCTAATTCTTCATTATTGGTAGAGATGGGGTTTCACCATGTTGGCCAGGCTGGTCTCCAACTCCTGACCTCAGGTGATTCATCCTCCTTGGCCTCCCATAGTGCTGGGCTTACAGGCGTGAACCACTGCGCCTGGCCTAACACAGGTGTCTTTAATTGGACAAACATGAAAACCAACACATACATTTGCAGCACTAGACATTCGGGGAATTGTCTTTCAGCAAATTGGCTGCTTTGCAGGTGGACCACTTGGGAGTGTCTGCAGAGGCAAGTGCCCCATGGTGGCTGGAACAGACAGGGGTTCTTTGTCTCAGGCAGGAAGTCCCTGGTGCACAGTCCAAGCTGGCGGGATCTGGAGCTGACTGGCCCTCAGCCATACCGTCCTTGCTACAGCAGCCTCCCCTCATTCCTGCTTGTCACAGATGGTGTCCTCCCTTCCAGGGCTCTTATCCTGTACTGGGCAGGAAGAAGGAGAGGGGAAAGGGCTGACTCCTAGTGAGGGACTTGTGCCTTTTTCTCCCCAGCCAGGACTGTGTCCCAAACCCCCCTAGTTGCAAGGGAGTGGCAGGGAGTTGTGTTTTCAGCTGGTCTCATTGCTCCTTGAACAAAATCAGAATCTGTTGGTGAGGAAAGAGGGGGACGGGTGTGAAACTGGCAGCTCAGGGGAGGGACAGCTTACACTCTGGACCACAGGGTGGGGGTGGAGCCGAGAAGGCAGAGCCACCTGCAGAGGGGGTCCTGTGGCTGGGCCTCAACAGGCAGTATGGGAGTGAGTGTCTGAGGTGAGGAGCATGGCGATGTAAAGGCCCCAGGATGGGCAGTGGCAGAGAGTGTGAAGGACAGGAGCAGTGCCAAGGTTGGTGCAGGGGTGGAGAGCAGGGGCTGCCCCTTGTTGCCCAATTTCTTTTCCAGATATTCTCTGAGCCATTGGGAAGGGTGTGGATGGTGGGACGGCCTTGATTCCATGACTGGGTTTGCATGCTAGCAGCAGCTGGCACGGATCGAGCTCTTAGGATGTGCGGGGCACAGGCCGAGCCTGCACATGCAAGAACACACGCAGTCCTCCCTCCAGGGCTTGGAGGAGGCAGGATTGTTGCTCTCACTTCCCAGAGGAGGACGCTGAGGTTCAGAGAGGCCAAATGAGCTGTCCAGGCATCTCAGTTAGGAAGCAGAGGGTCTGGGCACCCAACCCACGAAACCTCCACACTCTGCCACCTGTCCAGGGGCAGTCAGAGGGGAGGCTACATAGGAGAGGGTGTGAGTGAGAACCAGGAGGACAGCAAGGAGGCGATGGTGGAGGTCTGCCTTCATCCTGACATGGGCAGTAAGGTGCTGGGAGGGTCTGGCAGAAAGGGTGTCTTTGGGTCTTGGGCAGTGGGCACCTGGGTGCCAGTCCCAGGCTGAGCCCCATGGCCCCTAGGTGTGCAGAGGCAGAGTGGATACTGCTCGGAGCAGCAAGCAGGGCCTGTGGACGAGGAGAACTGTGCCCCCCTGGGCCAGCCCGATGACCGCCAGAGGAAGTGCAGTAGCAGCCCTGCCCTGCCAGGTGAGCCCGCCCCCACTCCACCACCAACTCCCCACCCCCAGGCATCCTGGGTCTGCCACAGGCCCCTACATCTGGGTCGCCGGGGGCCCTGGGGAGGAGCAGAGGGAGCCGGGCTTTCATTGTCTTTCCAAGGCTGAAACCCCAGCCCCCAGTCCCCGTCACCCCAGCCTGGGCCAGCCTGGACACCTGTGGTCCTCCTCTTTGGGCCCCTGGATGTGGAAATAGGCCTCAGGTCACACTCAGTTTCCCTGAGGGGAGGGTGGCAGGAGTGGAGGGGCTGTGCCATGTCACCAGGCTTTGAGGACAGGACACTTACCTGGGCTTGGAGCTCTGGAGAATCATCCACTGGCCTCAGTCCCAGCTCTGCCCAAACCCTGAGGGCCTGGAAGCCCAGCCTGGCCCTCCCTGCTGGTGAGCCTGCTGATGCCACTCATCTGATGCCACAGTGATGCCACCCATGTGCCCTCACCAGATGATGGGCAGGTGAGTGGCAGCTGTGCTCCAGCTCCTGTGGGCCTGGGGGCCTCTCCTGCCGGGCCATGCTCTGCATCCCAGCATGGGGCTGGATGAGCAGAGTGCCCTGGAGCCACCCGCCTGTGAACACCTTCCCTGGACCCCTACTGAAACCCGTTGAAACCGCCATGTGCCCTGTCCGGCCCCCTGGGCTGTGGGGAACTGGTCTTAGGTGAGTGTGGGATGGGAGGGGGCTCGCCTCCAGCTTCACCCTTGGTCTTTGGCTACAGGTAGGCAGACAGCCTTCCTGGAGCCCTCGTGGGTGGGAGGGAGCCTGGGCATTCCAGGGTCCAGCCCCTGACTCTAAAGCCTCAGGGATCAGGAAGCCCCTGGCAACCATGTCCACAGCCATGGCCTTGAGCTGGGCAGGACCAGAGAGGGCTGGCTGGGGTCTCTGCCACTGTGACATAGGGTAGTGGACAGGTTACCCAGCCATGCCCCAGCGTCCCCTGGCAGCCTGCCTCCCAGCCTAAGCCCCTCACCCTGGCTTCCCCTGCAGTGCTCAGTGACATGTGGGGAGGGCACTCAGCACTGAAATGTCCTCTGCACCAGTGATACTGGTGTCCCCTGTAACAAGGCCCAGCAGCCAGCCAGCGAAGTCATCTGCTCTCTGCCACCCTGTCGGTGGCCCCTGGACACACTGTGCCCTGAAGGCTCAGACAGCGGCTCCTCCAGCCATGAGCTCTTCAATGAGGCTGACTTCATCTTGTGCCACCTGGCCCCATGCCTTTCACCTGTCTCATCACTCAAGCCAGCCACCATGGGCAACACCATTGAGGAGGAGGCCCTAGAGCTGGACACGCTGGGGCCCGTGTTTGTGGACAACTTCTACTATGACTACAATTTCATCAACTTCCACAAGGATCTGTCCTATGGGCCCTTTGAGGAGCCCAATCTAGACCTGGAGTGGACAGGGGATCGGACTCCCCAACCACACAGCCGTCCTACTGTGCCTTCCATGTGTAGCCCCGTGCCTGCCACAGAGCCTCCTGCAGCCAAGGAGGAGGGGGCACCGGGATCTTGGTCCCCTAGCCCTTGACCCAGCCAGGCTGGCTGCTCCCCACCCCCACCCTCAGAGCAGACCCCTGGGAACCCTTTGATCAATTTCCTGCCTGAAGAAGATGCCCCCAGGGGTGCCCCAGATCTTGAGTTCCCCAGCCTGCCCTACAGGTGTGAAGTTTGAGGCAGGAATGATGAGTTTGGGGGGATAAGGGAGCCCAGCAAAGGCCAGTAGCAGAAGCAGGTGGAGGAAGGGCCTCAGATGGGCAGGACAGCTTCTGCTGGGCCTGTTTGGAACTCAGCGGTTCAGAAATCTCAGATTTGGGCCCTGAGCTGGGTCCTGGAGTCAGCTGGGCCAGCATTTGAGTCTTTGTCCCACTGGCTGCTGAGTGACTCTGGGCAGGTTGCTTTGCTTTGCTGGGACCCTGTTTTCTCATCTGCAAAACTGGGACAGCTTGGGAGAGGAGGGTTGGGAGGATTAAATGAAGGAACTCAATAAAGCACAGGGCCAGGCATAGCACGACACTGGCACAGACTCAGTTTAGGGTTTTCAGACCCACACCTAATAACAACGAAGCCTGGTGGGCTGGGCCCTGGCTGTGAAACCTGCCTCCTCCCCTCCTGCCCACGGGCTGCTGCAGGTCCTCTGCCCTGTCCCTCAGGCACAGCGTTGTCTTGCCCACGTCTCTGCCCACTACTGCATCAGGGCTCCATCCCAGGGCCCCTGCCCAGGCCTCTCAGGTGTGTCCCATGTGAGGGGCTCACTGCCTGGCAGCCCCAAGGGCTGTCCCACTGTTCTCATGCCCCTCCCCTCTGCAGGAGCCGATCCCACAAGTGAGAGTGGGGTTCCAGCACCAAGTGGGTTCTAGGAGTGGGACCAGGTCCTCCAGGAGGCACTGAGGGGGCAGCTGGGAGCAAGGGCAGGCCTGTCAGGCACAGGGCGCAGGGATGGTTTCCCAGAGGCCCCCACTGCCACCACTGCTAGGGCTGGCCTGGGAGACACTCATTCCTTCCCTGTGTCTCACAGTGCTCAGCCCCCTGTGGCGGTGGTGTCGAGCGGCGCCTGGTCAAGTGTGTCAACACCCAGACGGGGCTGCCCGAGGAAGACAGCGACCAGTGTGGCCACGAGGCCTGGCCTGAGAGTTCCCAGCCGTGTGGCACCGAGGATTGTGAGCCTGTCGAGCGTCACCGTGAGTCCCCTGACCCCAGGATCTCTGCTGAAGTGAGGTGGGGCGGGGAGGGCGATGGGGAAATGGGGTCGTCAAACCATTGCATCCACGGCACCGGCTGGCTCCATCTGTAGTCTGGGCTCAGGAGCCACGTGGCCACTGAAAATCCTGATGCCACAGGATGCCATGCCAGAGGCTGGGCTGTGCTGGGAGTCAGTCAAGGGTAGTCGCAGTCACACAACATCCCGCAGGCAGCTGTCTGACCTCGGGGGAGTAGAGGGAGTGGCCCTGGCCCCTGATTTGCTGTGTGAACCTGGGTAAGCTCTTCCCCCTCTGGGTCTCAGTCTTCCCATAGTGAGACCAGGGATGTCCCTGAGGCTGTGTGAAAACTGGGCCTGGGTGAGTCCCTGTCCCCAGCCCTGGCCTGTCCATTCCTCAGCCAGAGGACTGCCTAGAGTGAGCAATGGAACCGCAGGAAGGGCCTCCCTTCCAGGGTCCTGATAATCCAAGTAGTAGGGGGTTTCCTGGCCAGCTGGGTCCTGGTGGAAGGGCCTGAGCTAGAGGTGGTTCTGGATACCCCACTGCCCCCCCACCTCCAACACACACACACACACACACACACACACACACACACGCACATGCACACACACGCACCCCCCCACACACACACACTCTCACACACTTCCTTCCTGAGTCCCAGCCGCTCTCAGCAGTGCTGATGGCAGGAAACAGGGTGGCCCTGGAGTCTCATCTAGGCTCCCCTCACCAGCTGAGTGGCTTTGGGCTCCATTTCCCTCTCAGGGCCTTCATGTGCTGAATAAAGGGGCCACCAAGCCCCATCCCTCCATAAATGGGGTCTGGGCATGAAGGGCCCAGCACTGCGTGGGCTCAGGAAAGGTGACTTTTTCCTCTCCCCGAAAGCCACTATCATCCCCAATTGCAAGGTCAGGGAGAGGGCCTGGGACCCCCCCACTGCCAATCTAAGGAATCCAGAAGCTGTGGTGTGAGGAGCTGCGGCCCCTCTGCTATTGACTGTCTGCTCTCTGCCCCTAGGACAGAGTCCTCAGCCAGGGCACTCAAGCTGGCATTCGGGGTCCCCTGCAATCTCTCCAGTCTGCCTTCTCCCCTTGTCCAACGCAGACTTCTCTACCTGTGCTGGCTCCTGGGCAGCCCTCATTCGGGCTCAGCGTGGCCCCTGCCATGCCTCGCTACCCTGCATCTGGCAAGGGTGGCCTTCCTGCCTCAAACTCCATTACCTCAAGGCCCAATGGCAGTGCCCCCACCCTGTCCTGCCTGCCTTCAGCATGCACCCAGCCAGCATCTCAGAGCACTCCTGTGTGCTGCCTGAGCTGGGTGCTGGCACCATGTCTCTCACCTTCAGGGCTAGGGTGGTGGGGTGGTTATGATCCCTGGGGGTGAGGACCAGATGGGGCAGAGAACAGGAACTGAAGCACCTGGGGGCCTAGAACCAAGGACGGATGGCCCAGGAGGCTCTGGGCTTGCAAGGTCTCCCAGGGGCGGGTGTGAGTGGGCTGCAGGGAGTGGGCTATGGGGGCTGGTTAGGTGGCTGAACTAGAAGCTGTCCTATGTGAGGCGTTTTCTGCCACCAGTGAACAGTGGAGGGGCGGCTGGGAAGGTGTCTTGGACTTTGAGACCCGGAATTCCCAGGATGTCCTGCTGGTCTGTGGGACAGTTGGTGGGACATGTGGAAAGCCGGGAAACTCCAGAGTGTGTGGTCGCTGCAGTGACACAGCATGGCCACATCTGTTTGCTGTGGAGGTGGGGTTGACAGAGGAGGTCAACCCAAGAGGGTTGACCAAGAGGTGAAGCAGCTTGTCTGAAGTCACCCTGGGCGACCAAGATGCAAGCCTGCAGATGTGCACTTTGGAGCTCTGCCTGGAGCTTTGGTGGAGGACCCTGCCTGCTGCCTCGTGCCCTCTGCTGGGCCTGGGGGATGTCTGCTGCCCTCCTGCTCCTCCTCCCCAGGGAGGTCTGCTGGAGTAAGCAGGGCCCGGGCAGCAGTTGGGGGCTGTCAGCAGTGGCAGTGGCATCAGGAGCAAGGCCAGGAGGCTGGAAACAAGCCACTTCCCAGAATAGCTCTGATAACCTGGGGCAGGAGGGCCCAGCCAAGCCTCAGCCCTGACGAGCACAGCCTGGAGCTGGCCTCCCTCCCCAGTGGGCCTGGGCTCAGTCCCTGGTTTCCACTGACAGCCTGTAAGGCCCACTCTCTCTAGGCTTCGTGGCCCACCTGAGAAGTGGGAGGCTGGTCTGGGAGATGGGACCCTGTGACGCAGAACCCGAGGCTGAGTACAGTCCCTGTGGCTGGAGGTGGTCACGGAGGCCTGGCAGTACAGATGCACTGGGGCAGGGGTCAGTGGAGGAAGTTGGGGGCAGAGGCCACTGCAGGCAGTGTGGCTTTTCACCTGCTCCTCTGGGGCAGATCTGCAGGGGGCAGAGCAGCAATCGGGTCCATGAGAGCGTGGCATCTGGTGAGGCACGAAGCGCCTTGGAAGCTGGGGGGCTGCTGCCCAGGGAGGCCTGTCTGCAGAGGGTGGGGTGCTGGGGGCAGGAAGGTCTTCTGGGCAGGGGCACAGCTTGGCCCTTACTTGCTGCCTGCCTCCAGCTCAGGCTCCCAGCCTCCCCTGGGGCCCCACTCTGTGGTCCTCCGAGACCTGTTCCACAGGGATAGAGCCCACCTTGTCACTTGCAGGGACTGCCCCTTGGAGTGGTGGGGACTGGGTCCCCCGTGGGCTCCTCCCTGACCCTGTCTGTTCTATCTGTTGACTCTTCTGGAAAAAGCAGGCAGAGAGGGGAAGAGCAGTCTGGCCAGCTGTGCCCTACTTGTCCCCACGTGTCCCTTCATCTCTGTGCCCAGATATAGGGCTGGGCTAATTGCTACCACCTCAGAATGGCCCCTTTCCCACCACCAGCCCCAGCAACAGGTTCCTACCACGCTGATCGATGGTCCAGCACCTTCCTACCCACAGCCCCTTCCCCTCCCATAAAATCTAGTCCCATGGAGCCAGACAGTGGTGCCCACAGCAGGGAACAGAGGGGCATGAATGTGCTTTGAAAAGGGTCCTGTCCTGGCCCGGGGTGGGAGGCTGGGGAAGGGGCAGACACTGTCCTCCCAGGCCCAGGCCCAGGCCCAGGCCCAGGCCCAGCCCTGGATCCAACCCTGCCCTCTGTCTGTGAGCCTTGGACTCAGCCGTTGACAATTTCCTCCTCAGCTCTCCCCTTGGAAGATGTTACACCCCTTCTCCAGGTGGGGACACTAAGGTTCAGAGAGGTTGCCCTGCAGCCTACAGGGGTCACCTCCCACATTCTGTTCTCCAGCATATGACATCCCTGGACAAAAGGGGAGTGTGGCCCTGGAGTCTGCATGTGGCAGCCACGCACACTCAGGGCTGGGTGTATGCTGAGGATGGAGTGGACACCACTGAAAATCACTCCTGACTGGGCACAGTGGCTCCCAGCACTTTGGGAGCCTGAGACAGGCAGATCACCTGAGGTCAGGAGTTTTAAACCAGCCTGGCCAATGTGACGAAACCTCGTCTCTACTAAAAATACAAAAATTAGCCAGTTGCGGTGGTGGGCACCTATAATCCCAGCTACTTGGGAGGCTGAGGAAGGAGAATTGCTTGAACCTGAGAGGCGGAGGTTGCAGTAAGTTGAGATTGCACCTTTGCACTCCAGCCTGGGCAAAAAAGCAAGACTGCATCTCAAAAAAAAAAAAAAAAAAAAAAAAAGTTACTCCTTAAGGACTGAGACCAAGAAACAGTATCAGAGGCTGAACCCTTTTGTGATGAATGTCTGTCCCAGGACTTGGAAGGGAGGGAGGGAGCGTGACCAGGGGGGCTGCCTGAAGGTGCCTGTCCTGCTGCTCCCCAACTCAACATGCTCAACTCATTTCACACCAACATGCCCCATCCTCAGAGGAGGAGCCCAAGGCTCTGAGAAGAAGTAACTGGCCCAAGGGCACATGCCCTGCTGACACAGGCCCATCCTAGGCTCCAACTGCCCACCTCCAAGCTCCAGGCCACCCTGAGCAGGTGGAAGAGGGAGAGGACCCCAGGCAGGCCCCAGCTGTGGCTTTGCACAGAGAGGCAGCCTGCCAGAGTTCACACAGGAAAGCAAGTTGCTGGGCAAGCTAGCGTGACTCCCAGCCCCGCTGCACTGCCCAAGGGTGGAGGAGTGTCAGGTGTGCTTCCTGTCTGTCTACAGCAGCCCGGCTGGCCCAAAGAGACCCTGGGGACCCATGCTCTGAGTCATGGCTTCCCAGGCCTTAGTCAGAACTGCCCGTGGTGGCAATCCCTTCCAAGGGGTGGGGAGCAGGGCCTGCTGTCTTGCTTCTGACCCACATACTGAGCCAGTCCCTGTCCCAACTCTGCCACCACTGCTGTTGTGTGACTTCAGGAACCCCCAGCCTTGCTGAATCCGTGTCCCCAGAAGAGAAAACCCTGTCAGGCCTTGGCCTGCCGTGTCTGGGAATCCATGCTGGAGCCACCCCAGAACACCCTTATGGGAAGACATTTGATCATCATTCTTGGGTGTTTTCCACTGATGCCTGGGCTTGTCCCAGTGGCAGCTGGGCCTGAGCTGTCAGCCCAGGCAGGAGACAAACAAGCCTGTGACTCAGACAGGTCATGGCACAGCTGGCGGAAGGAGGCGTGCCTGTTCTTTGTGGCTGGGTGGGGGGTTATCGGGACATAGGGAGCCTCCAGCTCCTGGCTTTCCCACCTCAGTGCCCCCAGCCCACACCTGCAGCTTGGCCATGGTTCTTGGGGCCTCCCAAGGCTGTCCCTGCTGGCAAAGGCATCCTGATGCAACTGCCCCAGGGCGAACCAAGGGCAGGGACACCCAGAAATGCCATGCTGGAAGGTCAGAGAGCCCCTCCTCGCCCCCCAACACCAATAAGCCCTGGCCCACCCTCCAAACCCTTGGGGTGAGCCTCATCACTAGTGACTATAATGGAATTTCAGTGCAGAATATCATACAAATTAGTTTATTTCTTCCTTAGTACTACAGTTCCAAAATGTAACTGGAAGGTCAGCAAAGGAGCTGCTGTGACATAAAAAGATAGAGTCATCTGGTGCCCCCTGCAGTCCTCCAGTTGCCCAGCAGCGGTGGGATGCTCAGTGGCACACTCTAGGTCTCTGTATGGCCTCCCACCAGCAAGGACTTCCCCGGGCAGGCCCAGCTGCCCAGAAGCCCCAGAACACGCAGGGAGACAACACTATAGGATGGCGGGTGGGGATCTGTGCAATACCAACATGTAGTTAGAAAACCCAACCAGGCATCTGTCTAGGATACTTCCTATATCAGTATACTGTAGTTGAAATGATGGCGGCTACCGTAGCCATCAGCAGTGCCGCAGGCTACCTGAGGTAAGAAGTGGGCCAGCCTGCACATCATATCAGCAAGTCAGTGAGAGTCAGGGCCAGAGGGAAGAGCAACTCGGAGGCTCAGGCTGGCACAGATACAAGGGAGTCACACACATAAGAACTTGTTATATAAAATAGATATGTGGAATCCAGAAACATCTTGGGCAAATAGCCTATAAAAATATAAACTGTAGTGAAAGCACACAAAAGTATTAACAGAGGTTCAACCTATCAAAAAACCCCATCCATTTAAAAGTTGGCAACTACCAGCAGGTGTGGGGAGGGAGCTCCCATTGGTCCTTGTGCGTGTATTTGGACAGGCCTTTGGGTTTCCCAGCTGGAAAAGTCCCCCTTGCAGGGGCCATGGGCTGGGTGTTGGGGTGAAGGTTCGGAGGAGGAACAGCAGTGTGGGGCAGCCCCTGCCAGAAGGGCCCCCTGCCATGGCAGCCAGTGGAGGCCAGGGACCTTCAGGGCACTGGAGGGGACAGAGCAGCTCTTTCCTCAGTGACATGAAGCGGGGAAGTGTTAGCGCTAAAGAGTGAGGCCACAGTCCTGGAAGGAGGAGTTGGCTCCATCCTGTTCCCCAACCGGCACCAGGGAGAGCTGCCCTCTCTTGCCTCCTGGACATGCGGCACTTGATTCCAGGTAGGAGAACCGCTGAGAAAGCGTCCCCAGTCCCTTTCCTCCAGGAACTCTCCTGCTCTCACACACACACTGCCAGGCAGCTGCTGACAACTGCCTGGAAACATGAACATACTACCGTGGGTTGCAGCCATGATGGGACCCTGGTCAGGTGCATCTCTCGGCAAACTGGACAACATGAGCCTGTCCCTAAAGGCAACGTCTTAGCCCCAGGACATGGCAGTGTGTGTTGGCATGTTCTAGGGGCCATCAGCTTGGAAAGTAAAACCTGAGTGCAGCTGGTGCTGGCCCATGGGCCCAGCCCCATTCCTGCTGTACCTCCTCAGCAGCTGCCCCCCAGGCTGACAGCTGTCATTTCTGATGGGCTGAGGGAGTGGGAAGTTCCAACACTTGATTTGAGCAGACTGCAAGGCCCAGCTCACAGGACAACTTCCTGAAGGAGTCAGACCTCAAACTGCTGCTCTCAAAGACAAAGACAATGGCAAAACCCATTTTTATTGCCTGAAAAGAGGCAAAGGCTTTTGGCTAAATATAAAGGCCAGCCCTTCTACCAGTGAAATGTTAACCAGTTCCACTAAAGACATGAAGCCGGGGCTCAATCTAGTGTGCTGAGACGCCAGCTTTGCTGTGGCACTGCTAGAAAGTTGACAGCAAAATATAATAGGAAAAAAGTACTTCTTAAAATTGCATTCCACCGTTGAATTGGAATCCCGAACCGTCATACTTGGTGAATGATTCCCACAAGTCAAGAAGGGCATTCCACAGAATCTCACTGAGCCACGCCAGGCACGCGGCAAGCTGGGGCAGAGCAGCCCAGTGATCTGCAAATGCAGGCTGGCCATGAGAAGTGAGGGTGGGTGTCCGGGCAGCCAGGCCCTCCCCATCCAGGCTGGGAGCCACTGTTGGAAGAGTTGTGTGTGGAAGAGCAAAGGCTATTCTAGAAATGGGGCATGGTTAACAACTTAAAACCACTGGTGAGAGGTTCATGGGCTTTCTACAGTGGCCATTTCTGAACAAGGGATGTGCCTGCTTTTCTAAGGCAGTCCTTTTTCATACTGACCTTAGGCCTGAGGCAGCAACCCTCTGGCCTACAGGTGCCTGAAGCACAGTGGGCATCCTTCACAGCACTGCCATTCAAAACCACACACCACTGCCCATCATGGACAGGAGAGAGAACATGGGGAGATGCCCAGCAAAGCAAAGTTTTGGGGTCAGAGCACCGACAGGCTGATGGAGGCTGGAAACAGGCTCTTGCAAATAGCCACTGGTAAGCCTGGGGATCCACCAATCAGGCAGAAAGCATGACTGAGATACGTGTAACCAAAAGCGTGGCATGGAAATGGCTGTAAACAGATGAGACCTCCCACCCCTGCCCCCGCACAGTGGGAAATGAGGAAGTGCAGTCTGGCTTTGGACATCTGCCCAGCAGATGTCCCAGAGGCCATACATGTTATGTTCTGGCTTTTAAGCACGCTTTCAACCTTTGGGCACATTTTGGTTGTGAAGGTAGGAAGAGAAGTGTCCCAAAGCCCACTCAGGTATACTCTTCCTCGCCGCTGACCAGCTCACCCTTGTCAGAGCTGGTGTCCTGCTCATGCAGGAAGTCCTATCAGATGGCCTCCAGCTTGGTCAGCTCCACCTGGACCTTCTCCAAGTGGTAGGTGCGTCGGTTCCGGATCTGGCATAGGGGAAAGGGGTTCAGGTCCCCAAAGGAGATGCTGATCAGCTTTATGGCAGGATGCAGGGGAGAGACAAGAGAATCAGCAGCGCTTGCGTGAGTGCTCACACACAGCCCTCACAGGCACAGCAGGTGGCCTGGGGCAGGGTGGGAAGAGCACTGGCCAGGCTGGGGGGTCTGATGTAGAGGACGAGGCCCATCTTCTGCAGAGAGGTGACAAGGAACAATGGCCCAGCCAGGGGCAGGCTCAGAATGACAGCCTGGACTCCAGCTCTGCCACATGCTTGCTGTGTGACTGAAGTCACCACCTTTTCTGGCCTCTGATTCCTCATCTGCACACTGGGATAACAGTAGTGCCACCTCCTAGGGTGTGGGATTACTTGAGTTCCCATATATAAGCACTGAGAAGAGTGCCCAGCACTTGCATGGTGATGGTGGGTGCGGGTGTGTCTGCATCCTCTGGCAGTAATGAGGCCTGGCACCAGGCATGAGTCCGGGATGTCTGTGTCCCAGGACTGATTGACTGGGAATGAGCACAGGCCCAGGCAGTCCTGGCGATGACTGTCAGATGTGACAAGTGTCCAGATGCAGACTACAGAGAAATGTGCAGTTTGTGGGTTTAAAATTATCCCCAGGTCATGGCTCCAATTTACAATAAAAATGTTAAGGTTGTGATCACTTGCTCCTAACCACTGGTCAGTGGCTTAATAAAAACAAAACCAAAAGCTGTCCTGAGACCTGGCTATGGATTTGTAGCACTAAGGGGTCAGCCATGTGGTCTCTGGGGATCACAAAATAAGCCAGTTCCTCCAACACGGGGCCACCATCTTCCCCTCTCTCGATTCTGCCAGGCTCCAGATGCTCTGCATCCAGCAACAGGGTCTCATTCGCTTTCCTGTCATCCAAAGCCCCAACAGACACACCAGTCCCAAGAAAAGCTGTGATGAAACAGAAATGCCCTGAAGGACTTCCTGCCTGTCCCCATCAGAGCAGGCCATTTGCTCCTGCTGCCGTCAGCTGCCTGGGCTCCTGTCAACACCAGGAGCACCCGAGGGTGCAGCCTTTTATGTTTCTAACACCGCTCCCTGGACAGGCTTCACTCTTGTCCACAGGCTCAAGGTCAGAAAGGCCAGTTTTATTTAAATTCTGAATTCCCCAGCATGTGTTCTAGTACATGGGAGCATCAGAGAACAGGGAAGGCCCAAGCACAGGGGTCCCTGCATGTGGATTTCTCAGGTTCCGCCTCCTGCCTGGCTCTGCAGACTGGGCTGCCAGCCCCACCAGGTGGGAGGAGGCTCCGAGTGAATGGGGCACGGGGTCCCCACTCACCAACACTTTCTCCCCGATAGCTGTCAGCCCACAGCCCCCACAAACCCCAAACCTATAGCGCTCACCCCTTCTGTGCTGCAGAACATGAGCCCGAAGTGTAATTCTTCTTTTGCTCCTCAGTCAGGAGCTGACAGAGGCCTCTGAGCCCAGGCTGGCACCCGGGAAGCCAGACCCCACCTCTGCCTCAGGCCTGGAAGGTTCTGCTGGGAGATGAGAAGGTGCCTCATGATTAGATAAATTTGGGAGATGATGCTCAGCACCTTGAAAGGCTCCCAGAAGTCCTGCTGCAGAGCCTGGTTCAATCCTATTTAACCCCTGTCTCTTGAATGCAGCTGACCACACAACTCCCTCCCTGTGCTTCTGAAGGCCACTCACTGTGCTGCAGGACTGGCCTCCTTGCAACCACCAGTCTGGTTGCATTAAAACACTGAGGCTCCAGCCCAGAGGCGGGTAATGGACCCCTGCAGTCTTGATAACATTGGGGAGCCTGATGCCATATCCTGGCACTCCTTAAAGCACCTGTTGGTCTGGCGAGCACACTTTCTAAAGCAAGCTGCAGGGGAGACCATACCAGGAGCCGCTCACAAAGAGGCACTGCAGGAGCACACAAGGCCTAGCAGTGTGGGAGGGGCCAGGTCGGCCTGTGGTGCCAGGGAAGGGGCGGGCACTCACCAGAGCAACACCCACTCACCTCCACGCCTCCTGGCAGCACCTGGGACCCAGTACAGAACTGAGGGCAGCAGCCCTAGCTGCAGCTGTCGGCATGGGTGAGCTTACTCCATATCACTCTCAGCAATCCTGACCCAACATGAGATGAACAGAAACTCTCCAGGCTCACCCCACAATTCAGAATCAAACTTTCCCCAGCAAATATGTTTCTCATATCCTTCCTCATTTGGCAGAAATCAGGGCACTATTGTTGGTGCTATTAGTAAGCCTGAAACTGTTACAAACCCACTCCCAATAAAATACCCTGAAAATAGTGATGACCTCCAGCATGGCCTCAGCCAGCACCTCAGCTCCCTGTGTCCAAATCAGCTGTCAGGGTCAGCGCAGCCAACAGCTGTGGACATATGGACGAAGGTGGCCCAGAACAGCCAAAGACCGTGTGGCCAGGGAGGGTTCCTGAACACTTGGCCACCCAGGCCAGAAACCCAGGGCTCTTCCAAGTCAAGGATCACTTGAGCCCAGGAGTTCAAGGCCAGCCTGGGCAACACAGTGAGACCTGGTCTCTACACAAAAATTTTAAAACTAGCTGGGCTTGGTGGTGGCACATGCCTGTAGTCCTAGCTACCTGACAGGCGGACGTTGGAGGATCACTTTGAGCCCAAGAGGTTGAGGCTGCAGTGAGTGGTGATCTTGCCCACTGTACTCCAGCCCAGTGACAGAGCAAGATCTTATCTCCAAAAATTTTTTTAAAACTGAGTAGACAGGTGTCCTGGTGGCATGATAGATCCTGGGTCCCCTTCCAGATCTTTGACCTTTGGCAGCTGACTTTTCCTCTGGACCTCAGTGACCCCATCTGAGTGAGAAAAGGTGGTGGGGAGGCAAATCTTCGAGTTGAAGCAGTGTAGAAACCACATCTGAAAAGCCACATTTGGGGCTCCAAGTCCAGCACACTGTAGCAGGACGAGCCACAGACAAAACTCCTCAGACACCAGATTAAAGAAGGAAGAGGTTTTTTATTCAGCCAGGAGCGTCGGCAGACTCGCGTCTTAAGAGCCGAGCTCCCTGAAGAAGAAATACGTGGCCTTTTTAAAGGCTTACAACTTTAAGGGATCCATGTAAAAGGGACATGATAAATCAAGCATGCGTGGAAAATGTGACAAGGGGCTACATGCGTCAGCTAACAGAACAAAAAGTTTTACAGTGCTTTCTCATACAATGTCTGGAATTTACAGATAACACTAGTAGTTTTGGTCAGGGGTTAATATTATCATTATTATTTTAACCACCAGGGCCAGGTGGTGGTGCCAAGGTCGTCTAGCTATTTATCTTACTTCTGTTTCTTTCCAACTTTTTGCTTTCTCCCCCTTCTCCTGTCTTATAAACTAGGGAAAAGGGGAGATGGGGAAAAGCTGAGAAAGACAGCAGGAGAAGTGGTGGCCTCATTCTATAACACAACATCAGCAGAGCCCGGTGGGACGGCCAGGGCAGCACAGGCATCAGGTCCCAACCTCCTTCCCTCTTTGCCCACTCTCAGACCAAGAAGCTCATCTTCTCAGAGCTGCTGTCCAACCTATACTTGCATGGGGATCAGAACACGCTGATGGAGGAGTCAGCAGAGCAGGCACAGTGGGGCAATGAGATGCTGCACATGTACCACATGCTGATGGAGGCACCCAGCATCATCGGTGACACCAACACAACCACCATCAGAACGCCCACGGGGCCCATGGATGTCTTCTGGCTGCAGGTGCAGAGTGTCTTGGCCGGACGCAGGTACCAGGGCTGGCCCCCATGAGCTCAAAGTCCCCCAGCCTCCATGACTGGGCCTGGGGGCTCTTGAAACAGGTGCCGTGCCCAAGCTAGCAAATGTGAGTGCTCTCTGGAGCCGTCAGAGAGGGCAGAGAGCTTGTGGTTTATGGCATAGGGGCTGGGAGCTTGGAGGGGGTTATGTGTGGGGCTGCACTCTAAGGTGGCCAGACACCTAGGAACATCATCCTGGGCATGCCGTACCTGTCGTGCAGTCTGAGTCATGCTGCCAGGGCAGGGCATCCAGCTCCCAATCTGGGAGTGCCAAGAGCCAAATCCACTGCAGAGGAGGGGTGATTGTCAGGGTCCCACCTCCTCTATCTGTTGGCAATCCAGTGGTGATCTAGGTGAGAGTCCCATGCACATGGTCATCCCACAACACACTCCACAGGCCAGGCAGGGACACACAGCCCCCTTCCCTCTCTCCCAGGTACCATCATAGCTGCTAGCATGTGACCAAAGGCAGGGTCCCTGGCCCCCACTGAAGTACTACCACTGGCCAGCGGGCTTACACACCTTGGTCTGTTGCTCCTAGGGGCCACCTGTGCTATTCAGCCAAGGGGACCACAGTGCCTGCTGGCCCAGCTGAGCTCTGCCTAGTGAGCCTGCCTGCCACTTCTGCCACAGACTCTCCCTCTTCTGCTTTTCCCAGCAGGAAGGGCCCAGCCTCACCTATGCAACCTGCAGCCCCTCCGAGCCCAACCAATTGAGGCTCCCCTCTTAGATTTATAAGTCTATGGCCAGTGGCATCCAGCTACCTCTCCTCCCTGCCTTCCCCAGCCTCCCTTCAGAGGGCGCTAGGCTTTCTGACTGCACAGAGAGAGGCCTCTGGCACTCATTCCAGCCATCCATCCCTTATAGCTTCACCATTTTAGTTCAAGCAGTGTTCCTTCTCTAACGGGTCTGGTGGTTGTTGGGTGGGGTTCCCCAAGCAAGATGTGGCCCCGGGCCATGGTGACCAGGGTGACCAGAGAAGAAAGAAGCCCAAGGGAACTGAGCATTGGTCTGAACTGTGGGTGCACTGCCTGGATGCCATGGGAGAGGAGTGTGTGGAGTGTGGAGGGCCGCTGTAGCCCCCAAGCACTACCTGTGAAGCTCCAGGTCCTCCCTCCATCTTCCTCCCCTTTCACTTCCAGCCCCTCTTTTCCAGGATCCTTGCCAAACCCGCACCTACGCCCTTCCCTCCCTGGCCCTCCCACAGCTCCTGCACCAGTGCTCTGTGCTTGCCTCACCAGCTCTGGCTTTTCTTTAACCCATTTTCTCTCTGCTTTCTCTCCAACTACCAGCTGAACGGGTCAGGCAAGTCCATCCTGTCTGGAGAGCCCCAGGCTCCCCTTCAATCTCCGAACAGATCCTCCTCTTCTCAGAGGCCTCCCTTTCCAAGCCTGCCTGGGCAGGTGTCCTGTGACTTGACAGTGGCTCCCCAGCCCCAAAGTCAGCCCCTTTCATCCTTGACTTAGTCTATTGTAGTGCTGAGCTGACACATCCAGGTATGACTGTTGCTGAAAACTTGTGCCCCCCCCTGTGGTATGCCCCTGCCCTGTTCTATAAATAGCTATATATATACACACACACATGTGGTTGACTGCCTTACCTCCAGAGCTGGGAATCAGTCACCGTGCTGTCATTTTGGAGGCTTGTGGCTCATCAAGAGAAAGCTGTCCCCCGATATCACCCCTCCAAAGTGCACCACCTCCAGTGAGCCTCCCTGTCATGCCCGGCCTGTGGACAGCCAGCCCCCACCATCCCTCCCACCCTCCACCAATCATGAGGGTGCTGTGCAGGCAGCCGTGTGGCCTGACAGTCTCTACTAGTCCTGCTGTCCCTCGGCTGAGAATCAAACCCATTTCTGGATGACGGGGAATGTGTCCTCTGCTGGCTGTGTTCTCTGTGGAGCTCAGGGGAGGGAAAAGGTCAAGCCATTTCTGGGGTGCTGTTGGGAGCACTGAAAAGGCCAAACCCTTTCCAAGGGACACTTCCTGGAAAGCCCCTGGAGTTTAGCTGACTCTTATCCTGTCAAGCCAGCGCTGGCCATTAGCAAGCAGGGCCATGAACTCAGCCTGGAGGAAGCCTGAAGGGCACCTGTCACTCTGGAGGGAGAGACACAACAGGCCACCCAGTGCAGACAGGAGAGGGAGGCAAGGGGACAGAACGGAAGATGCCTGGGGTGGATGGAAGTCAGTGGCCTTGGGTGCTGGTATCTGTCTTCCTGGCCACCACTATATCAGGCTTCTGAGCCTGTTGACTGTCAGGGCTGGACTGTGCCCCATAGGCACCATGGCAGTCCTCGTGAAATCCACCAGGTGTCACCAGGCAGCATACACGTAACAGGCCTGGAAGGTCCCCAACAGCCATCTGGACATGCTCAGACATTCTGGGGCTCCTAGTTCAGTGGGACAAACTGCAGGACCCAGTGAGGGAAACGGAAATATACCAGGCCGAGCAGTATGGCTAAATCCGTTTATTCCAAAATAAAAAAAAAACAAAACAAACAAACAAACAAAAAAACAGGAGTCACATCACCAGGCAGCCACGACCTGCCTCCTTCCTCCCTCCCTCCTATGCTAGCAATAAATAAGTTTCCCAGCCACAAATGCTTAGAACTTCCTCCTCATATGCTAGCTCCAACCTCCGCTAGGTAAGGTACAGGGGGTGGCCCTACCCCCTGGAATATACAAAATGTTACACAGATACTGTATGTACACTGGGGAAGGGGGTCACCCCAGCAGCCTGTGCCCTTACCTGGTCCCCACTGTCCCACCTCAGCTGCCTCCCTGAATAAGAAGATGGGAGCCCCCTGAGGGAAAAGTTGCTTTGGTGAGAGTAGAGAGGCCATCAGGCCTCCTCCAAACAAACCAGCTCCACCAGCCTCTGGCTCTTAAATAACAAACATCATCCAGAAATTTAATGACTCAGCCCTGGTCAAGGTGGCAAAGGGTCTGTTTGTCTTCCTCCATTAGACAGGGGTCTTGTCTTGAGACCCTAATGGTAAAGGGGTGGTTGGTACATGGTGGGGGCAAAGACTCCAGACCCACTTCTCTAGGCTTATGCTGATAGGGGCCTGCTTTTATTTACTTTTATTTTTATCCCATGACATTTTTTGAAATCCCATAACTCTTTTTTCATAACTTTTTAAAAACACTTTTCATAAAACTTTTTTCCACTTTTGTTTTGTCACGTTTCCACAGCATTTTCGCCCTATAACTTTTTCATCCCACAACTTCTTTTTAGTTTGCGTTCTTTTAATAAACACACTTTCATAATTACAATTTTGTAAGAATAAAAACTGATGTGCTCATGCCAAGAATGCCCAGCATTTGCACAGTCTCAATACCTTTAATACTATAGTTTTCAGACACACTAAATTTTAAGGCAAAAATGGCAGTTTGCAACAATTTCATAATTTATTACATTACAGTAGCACCACAGCAGCTGTCAATAATGGCACTTTAGACAACAGTCTTTCAGTATTTCCATTATACATTCTGTTTACAAGAATTCATAAATTGGTAAAAGTCATTCTAAGAAAACTTGGCAAATAAAGCTTTGGACTGGAATTGCCATTTCTTTCTCTACTTTTCCTTCCCCCAGTTTCTTTGTTTTAAACAACAGAATTCATATTTTAAAATGTTGTAACTTATTTCAAAATATTAACATAGCAGTTACATTTTTGAATAGTTATATTATTTTAAAGTGACTCTGTAACATAAAGTCTTAGAGAAACTACTATGGATAGGGCTGATGCACGTTTTCACATTTTCTAAAAATCAGCATTGGTTTTAGAACTGATTATTTTCATTTCTGGAAAACCTATCAGGTTTAATCAGATACTTTAAAAATAATGACCATATATTGCAATCTTTAAATAGGTATTTTGATTCTTTACTTCCTACAGAAATTCAAATTTATTCAGTTGAACTCACATTTTAAAATTCTATATTTCTGATGAACTCTAAACTTCTAATGTTGTCTTCTAAGCAAATTGAAAGCTGCGTTATACTGAGTGAGGAAGAGAACAAATACTTGCTGAATGAGGTATTGCAAAAGACTTCATGCACTTTGATGAAAGACTTAAGTTATTGTGATATGATTTCCATTCTTTTTAATTTTGTCTTAAACATACGACAGAATACCTACACAAAGAGCAGTATTTCAGCTAATACAGTACATTTATTTTCCAGATTGACATTCAACTTAAATATGACAATATGACAGTATGTGATTTAATCCATAGGTCCCTGATGAACACATTATTGTCAGTTTGGTTACAGATGCTAAACGCGATCTGAAGGTCATTCCTAGTCATTTATATATGTCAGAGCAAAAGTGAAGTGATTGGAACTATAAAAATGCCTTTGAAATAATACATCAATGTATTAGTATATCAATGTATTAGGTAAAACCAGTTTCAGAATGATAAAGAAAAACTGTTAGACCAAATAAAATGGCTAATTAACAGTGGTACGCTTTCTAGCCCGAGGGTTTAAAATGGACTTGAAGTAACTGTCTTTCAAGTGAACTCAAATAATGTGAAAACGGCAAGTTCACAAAATAGAAGGCAAGAACAGGAACTTAAGTCCATGAAGTTTCAGCTGTTAATTCTTTCCCAAGCATCATAAAGTTATTATTTAGGCAACGTATGACTGAAATAATTCATTCATCATGTATAGGCACATTAACATAAATATGGCACAATATACCTCTAACTGAAATCGAGAGGTATAAAAACATATTTCACTGTTCATAAAGAACTTTGTGAGGAAATATAACTCTGTGAATGTGTAGACACATTTCCTCATGATACTGTGACATTCACAAACAGTAGATTGCACTGCAGTTTGTAAACATTTTAAGTTGCATAAACATCTCCTTGATTTTCAAATGTAGTATAATACTGTCTACTAAAAACTCCTTTTTGTTTCAACTAAGTACTCTCACATATATTGGTTTATAATAATGGTTGTTATTAAAGTGTTTTCCATTCAAAGAAAAGAAGTAAATTCCTCTGTGAGAGTAACCAATGTGGTTGAAGAATAGCCAGAGAGGTCTAGATGGTAAAATCAATCTTCTAGCCTCAAAGAAGCTCCATGAACATAGAGGAATGCCAGGTGTCACACAGTTTTCCTTCACTCGAATTCATTCTTGACTAGAGCCTGTATGCCTGTTCCAGGGACATTTAAACTCTGAAAGGATTTCTTATGATCTTTACTAAGTACATTAAGAAGAAAGCCAACCAGTGCCCTTTTGTGTACTGGGACATGTAGTCATGTGATTAAAACAGGTAACATGGACTCTGACTTTAAAACGTATTGTAGACATAAAATGCTCTAGGCTGGAAAAGGTTTTCTACATCCACAGTCAATGATGGGAGTCTTTCATTCCTCAGATAAGATCTCTTTTTAGGTCATCGGCAAAGAGTCCAATTGCTGCAGCTCATGATGCAATATCTTCATAAGCCCAGAGCACACACAAATCCTAAGGGAACTACCATAGTACTGCGCTCGTTTTTGGCAACGAAACAAATGAAACATATTCTATCCTGCACACACCTGCCAGAGCAGGCCACTTTCCTCTTCTGTGAGATTTAAAAAGCTCCCCAAAATGTTATTAGTCCCATCCCCAACACACAGAATAAGGGGGAAAGGCTGTTTCCAGTTCTCGGCCTTTAAACAACTCTAAATGTCAGTACTCACAGTGTCATATTACAAAGTAAGAAACAGTGCGCACTTGAGGGAAAACCGCATATTGAGCTAATGAAGAGCTCACTGTGATTAGGATCCGATCAAACGTAATATCAGAACATAAGCAAATTTTATCTGAATTCCATAATGAATATACATGCCGCAATAACATCAAAAAAAGCATGGCAGCCTATTCCAAACCAGCAAGAATAATTTTGTGCAAATAGTGGGTCTTTGTGTGCTTGAACTCCCACCCGGTAAGGGCAAACTCGATATGTGAGCTAATGGCTTACAATTATCAAATTAAAAAACAAAAATGCTAAAGGATGTCAGAGTGAACATCAGGAAAAGATCCACTCTCCCTTACCTTTTTACAAATAAATTTAAATTAAATTAGAAACACAAATAAACATGAGTGGCTCTAACATTCAAATGAAGTAAATGAATTGTGTAGGAGACTAACCCCAAAGTTTTCTTTTTTGTTTTTTTGTTTTGTTTTGTTTTGTTTTCAATTTCTCGTACAGGTCTTAGATGATGATGTTTATCTCCCTGTTCTCAGTTGCCCAGTAAAAGAATGGCATGCAGGGTTTGCTAGCCAAGCCTGAGTGCTCCTGGGTGTCCTGAATTACAGGAAGCAGGTGCACGATCTGCTGTGCAGTGGGGTTGTCATGGGGAGAACCCTCCCTGGCCTCTCCTGATGCAGGCTCCATGCTGTCGTCCAGGCTCACCTCACAAAAATCTTCAGAGAGAGGGAGGCGGGGATCTCAGTGCAGGGCTAGCCTCCCCTGCTCCTGCCTGCCCACCCTGCCTGAGGGCTCAACTCACCACCCTGCTTGACAGCAGCCCCAAGTTCCTGGGGGGCCGGAGTCCCTGGAGCGGGCTCATTAGCAGGGTTCTGGACAGCAGTGAAGAATTTGCCATGCCTCTCGTGGTTGCCCACGGGCGGCAACACCAGCTCCTGAAGTTCCAGAAGATTTGCCTGAATGGAAGGGTGCTCAGCTGCCACACCAGAGACAGTGCCAGTGCCCATGCCCACCCCCACCCCTGTAGAGGTGTTGCACACCTTACCTTCATCTCTTCCTTGTTCTGGGCCAGCCTGATGACATCCTCCATCTCCCAGTGCCACATGTTTAACACCACCCCTTGGCTCTCATATACTGTGATGTACTCTCCTGCAAGAGGACAGGGCTCAGACACTGGGGCCCCTCCAATGGCCCTGCAGCTCCCCCTGCCATGCCTAGGTCTCCCGATCACTCATGCCATCTGTCGCTCCAGAGAGCTGGATGAATCCACGTTCTAGGTTTTCCACCTGTTCCTTCCCATCTGCCTTCTCCTTCGGGGAGTCCATAAAGCCACTCTGGAGCCAAAATAATGGGGTCACATCTTGAGAGTGACCTGTCTGTCCCGCTACCACTTTTCTTGGCTCATGCCAGGAATCACTCACCTTCACCTTCTCCATGGCCTTCTTCAGGGCCCGGTAACTCTCCCCACACACAAACTCACCCCCAGTCCCTGGAGCTGGGTCCTCTGCCTCTGGCTCCTTCCAGGCTGAGGCCATCAGGTAAACCAGGTGCGGGCAACACAGCCTTTCCACCTACTGCTGCCCACATGGCCGTGCCTGCTCCTCCTGGGCACTGGCTCCAGGGGAGTTGAAAATGTCACTTGAAGGCAAGAAGTGAGTATTCTTGTAGGGGCATACATAGAACAAACGGGGCAGGGAGGTGGAGTGCGAGTCCTTCCCTTGGGGCTTCAGAGAGTGCACCTGTTGGTCACAGGTGAAATGCTGTCTGACCACTGGCTCCTAGAAGGGGTGAGGGTCCAGAGAAATCAGAAGGTAGGGAAACCAAGAGCATAAGGAAGTCTGGGAGGGACCACAGAGGAAGGTGGCAAAGGGGAGGCGGGGAAAGTCAGGCTCACCATGGCCTCCCAGCTCTCCTGGTCCTGTGGGATACTCAGCATGGGCCGAGGTGCCTCCTCCTCCTCACTGTCCAGATGTCCTCCTCCATCTCCTGTGGGGAGGTGGCCAGAGGGGTCCTCAGACAACCCAACAAGGGAAGTACTGTGGGCCCACCTCTGTCCCCACCCTCACTGTGTAACCCTGAGCCAGCCCCTCCCCAGAGGGGAATGAGCTGCTGTTCTTTATCTTTCCTTTTAAGAACCAAGATCTTGCTATATTGCCCAGGCACAGTCACATTACCGGTCAGTGCGGGAGTTCTGACCTGCTCCCTCTCTGATCTGGGCCAGTTCACTCATCCTTAGGCAACCTGGTGGCCCCCTGCTCCCAGAAAGTTACCATATTGATGCCAAACTCAGTGCAGACACCCGGTTGGCACAATGATCAGCTGTTCTAAAGGTCTCTTCCAACTCTTCAATCCTATGCTGCTAACAATCCCCCCTTCCTCCTAGGGCTCTCTCGTCTTCCTCTAACTGGTCTCCTGTACCTTCTCCAGGAAAAGCCATGAGGCTCATCTGGGTCTCTAGCTGTTGGTTCTGTTGGCTGGCAGCTTCTAGGTGCTCCTAAGGGGACGGAAAACAAACAGAGTGAGAAGGCACGGAGGTTGCCAGGTCGTCCCCCTCGGGACTCCATCCTCTGCAACTCCCTCCCCTTGGTCTCCTGCAACTTTTGGTGGGCCATCTCAGCCACCGCTTTGCCCCGAGCTTCCTGCTGCTGCAGCTGGTCCGTGAGCTGGGCCTGCAGCAGCAACTGCCTGTGCAGTGTCTCTTTCTCAGAGGTCAGCTGCTAATAGGTGGCCACATACTGCTGCAGGTGACCCAGGTACTAGTCTCACTGCTGCTGCAGACTCTGAGACTCTTGGGTCTTCAGCTGTATCTGCAGGAAGACCCTGGGAATGAGGGCATGTGATGGTTGGCTTCCAGATTCTGGGTCCATTAATAGGGTAGCGAGGGCACTGTGTGGCTCTGTCACCTGCCCAGGCCCCTGGCCTCTTGCTCCACGCCTGAGACTTCCCACTTTGCCTAGAACCTCGTGCCTCCTTCCCTAGCCTCAAATCTCATGTCCTTCTTCCCACCATTTAAACTGTAGGCCACAGACTGGTGGAAAAGCAGAGGGAGCCAACCACCATCTGCTACGTGTGCTACATGCCTAATGCTTTCCATGTATTATCTCATTTAATCCTCAGCACCTCCGTAAGGAAAATGCTAACTTCCTTTTGAAGTTAAAGAAACAGAGACTTAGAGATGAAAAGTAGTTGAATGGTGACCAGTGGAACCAAGGCCAGAATCCAGTTTGAATCTAAGGAGGCTTTTTTGTTTTGTTTTGTTTTGAGACAGAGTGCCACTCTGTGGCCTAGGCTGGAGTGCAGTGGTGCGATGCCAGCTCACTGTAACTTCCACCTCCTGGGGTCAAGCGATTCTCATGCCTCAGCCTCCTGAGTAGCTGGCATTACAGGCATGCACCATCATGCCTGGATTATTTTTTGTTGTTGTTGTAATTTTAGTAGAGATGAGGTTTCACCCTGCTGGCCAGGCTGGTCTCAAACTCCTATCCTCAAGTGATTCTCCTGCCTCAGCCTCCCAAAGTGCTGGGATTACACGCATGAGCCACCTTGCCTGGCATAAGAAGCCTTTCATACCACTGTCTCTTCCCCTGTGATTGGGGGAATCCAAGCCTCTAGTTGGGATGATGATGTCCGGACCTGGGAGGAGCCCAGGGCTACCCACCTCTAAAAGTCAGAGGGCGGGAAGCAAGAAACAGTCATAGGGCTGCCCTGGAGAGTGCTGGGGTCACCTGCCCCGCAGCTGGAGCTGCCTTTTGCCTGGCACCTCCCCTCCCCAGAGGCTGGTGTCTGCCTCCCAGCCCTCCTTGGATGGGGTGGGGGCTACCGTCTGCCTCACCTCGCTCAGCTCCTGCAGCTCCTTTACTTGCTGCTCCAACTGCAGTGCGCTCTGGTTTTCATTGTTCTGGACAGAGAGAAGCAATCAGTGGCCAGCCACTGCAGCTGGAGACCCCAGAACTTGGTGTCTACCTCCCATGTCACTGGGAAGGGTGGAGGCAGGTTAGAAAAACCATCCCGTCTCCCCAACAGCCATCAGAGCAGGGCCTGATGAGCTCTGGCTCACAGGTGACTTTAGAAGTACCATTTCATGTGAGGGCTACACTGCCCCATTTTACAGGTGGGGAAACAAAGGCCTGGAGGGTTAGGGATAAGGGCAGGCTCCCTAGGTGGGGCAACCCACCTTGAAGCTGCAATGTGGCTCAGCCAGCTGCTTGTCGAGCTTGTGGTTCTGGGAGAGCACGAGCCTCTCCTCCTGCTTTCATAGCCTCTCCTCCTTCTCCCACAGCCTCTCCTCCTTCTCCCACAGCCTCTCCTCCTGATCCCATAGCCTCTCCTCCTGCTTTCGTAACCTCTCCTCCTCCTTTCGCAGCCTCTCCTCCTGCTTTCATAGCCTCTCCTCCTGCTTTCACAGCCTCTCACCATGCTCCTGTAGCCTCTCCTGCTGCTTCCGAAGCCTCTCCTTTTGCTCACACAGCCTCTCCTGCTCCCGCAGCCTCCTCTCCTCCTGCTTTCAGAGGCTCTCCTCCTGATCCCGAAGCCTCTCCTTTTGTTCCTCGCTCAGGAGACTCAAGGCCTGATTGTTTTCCACCTGGGAATGGAGCTTTCCCTCCAAACTCTCCACCTTCTTCTTCAGGTACCTGACCTCATCTTGTAGCTGCTTCACCTCAGATATCTCTGCTGGGGGTGCTGGGGACAGGGGGTCAGCTGAGAAAGGAAGCAGACAATAAGGGCCTCTGGATTCCGCAACCACCACCCCCTACCCAAAAAGAAAAAAATAAAACCCTCCTCTTGATGCACAGCTCCTCTCAGGCTTTCCAAACTTGGCCTCACTGTTAATGATTCCTTGAACCTGATGGTAGCCAATTGCCAAGTCACTTTCAGATAGAGAGCACTATGGGTGGCTGACAATGGGCACTCCTCCCTCTTTGCTGATGGGGACACTGAGGCTCATGGAGATGACAAAACTTGCTGTCTCCTGGCACAGACCTCTTTCCCTCTGCCTCAAAGCCCTTCCATCCACCCACCTCCCTGGGGCATTCTAAGCCACCCCCACAGTCCTCTGATGACGGTCCTCCTCCCATGTCACACCAGCCCCATCTTACCCATCTGGGGTTTGAGTTCGGACAAGCTCCTCTCCAGCTCTTGTATCTGATGTATGTCACGCTTCTTCTCTTCCTTCAATGTGCAAGCCTGCCCAAAGCACAGAGGGGAAGGGCCCTGGAGAGAGGGGCTGGTGGCTGGACAAGCTACCATCTCCCTCTCTGCCCTCACCTCCACAAAGCCCAGATCCATGACCACCTCTGGCTGTACTATTCCCATTTTACAGATGCCCAGAAAGATCCGGTGACCTACCTAAGGTGGGGGGCTGAAGGGTCAGGTCTCACCTCCACCGACATTTTCCACATCCTCTCCTGCCACTCGGACCTCTCTCCTGTTACATGTTGAGCATATTCATCTCTCTCTAGCTGGACTTGTTTAAGTGACTCTGTCATCTGCGAGAATGGGCACAGAAGTTAGGAAGGGCTGTCACTGGTCCTCAACTGCTCCTGGCCAGCTGGGGTCATCATCCTTCCACATCCCTCCTCTGCAAAGCCTCACCTGTGTCACGTGTGCGTTCAGCAGCGCCCGCTCCTTTGAGGACTGCCTTAACTGCTGCTGAAGGACTGCTTCACTGTGGCTCGAGGACTGGATGGTGAAGAGTGAGAAGTTTCGATCTGGGGAGCCGGGGCAGTGCCCCTTAAAAGGGCTAGGGCTAGACTCAATATACAACTCAGTCAGTAAAGATCAAGGCATTTCCAAGCCCATGTCCTGGTTTTTAAAGAACTAAGTAAAGTTGGAAGGCACAAGGAAAGAGATCAAATTTACAGCTGGCTAAGAGAGGCCCAGAGAGATCAGATAATATTGCTATTGTTATTACTGTTATTACTACCACTTTTAACCTTTACGGAGTGCTTCACCAGGTACCACGCTAACAATCCCATTTAATCCTCACTACCACCATATGAGACAGTTACTAGGATTACCTCTATTGTGTAGATGAAAAACATGCAGTATTCGAGGTTAAGTTCTTGCCTAAGATCACTTAGACAGAGCTGGGATTTGAACACCCAGGTCTATCCCATTCTCTAAGCCCATTTTTCTTGCTGGGGGTGGGGACACAGGTAGGAGGGGGAAATTAATCTTTTGTTTGCTTTTTGAAAGGATGATACATTCGCATAGTCCAAAACTCAGAAGGTATACCATGGAAGTGTCTCCCAAGCACCTTGTTACTCTCTCCTGAGTTTTTTACAAACACTTGCAGACATGTTTTATGTACATTATCATAGTACACACACACACACACATACACACACCCCTTTCCTCTCTCTACAGAAATGGTAACAGTAAAGGTACTCTTCTGTACCTTCACAGTACAGGTACCCAATACCCCACCTAGGACTTGGCCAAGGCCACAGCCAGGTAAGGGCAGGGCAGGCACTTGGCCTCTGAGCTCTGTGTCCAGTGCTTACTCCCCACAGTGCCCCCAACTTACCCACAGCAGCTGACTCAGCCCCAGGCTGCCTCTAACAACCGTACACAAAAGCAGCTTGAAATGATCCTGCTGCCTTCTGGGCAGGACACTGCATCCTGCAGCAGGGACCTTTAGGCTCACTCCTCCATCTGGCAAGCCAGGCTGCCAAGGGATGGGGCAGCTGGTTGGACTCACCCTGTCCTCTTCCTGCTGCTGTGTAGACACAGCAGAGAGAGCCCACTCCAATTCTTGAATACGCTGTAAGGAGGATTACAGGTGGCCAGCCAGATCCTTGGACTCTTCTGTAACGACAGAGGTTGAGATGGGGCCCAAAAGGACTCCCCCTAAAGACCTGTCAAAGTGCCAGGTTGAAGGATGATGGGGTGCCCAGATTCCCACCTTCAAAGTGTCTGGCAGCACCTTTAGTATGGTAAAGGGTGGTCTTCAAGTCTGTCTTTTCCAACGTGAGGATGTTGATTGTCTGGAATTGAACGTTTGGGAGAAAAACCAAGCAAGTGCTGAAAGAGAAGGAAAGAAACATTCTCCAAAAGACAGGAGAAAACTCCCCACCCTCCACTCACCTCTAACTGCTCCGTTTGTGCTTTGTGTATTTCATTGTTTGCTTTCTTTTCCTATAGGAAGAGGAATACAGAGCTCTTACCGCGGGGAGGTAGAGATAGCACAGTAAGAGACGTACCCCAAGAATGCCACCAATGCCCCAGGACAGGTCCACTCATGGGACTAAGTTATCAGGGACCCTATGGGGATGGGATGGAATCTGAGGGTTGAGCCTTCTTCCCCAGGCTGGGAGTGGGTGAGACGAGACTGGCCCCTCTACATCCTCTACATCTGAGTGCCCCCCAAACCCAGCAGTCATGTTGTGAGCAAACAAAGAAATCACATTACTTCTTCCAACTGATGTTCCACTTGTTTCTTCTGTTGTTTCTGTGGAGAGAGTCAAATTCAGGTGACTAAGGGTGGCCCCTCCAACTCTATTCCCCAGACCAGGAAGCAGTAGTCGGGGCCAGGAATGTATTTTAAAGGCAATGTTCTCAGACCCAATGGCAACACGAACTGGTCAACTCTCTTCAAGCTCCCAAGGACAGAAGATTTGGGTCTTTGTTGGTTTTTGCCCATAGACACAGAACTCAAAGTCTGAATCTGGATTCTCTTGAAAGGACAGTAACATAAATCTCTAGAGATGGAGTCCGAGAAAGGCCCACCCATCTGTCAGCTTGTGATTTAGAAAGGTGCGTTCATTCAACAGACATTTACTGAGCACATATGGGCCAGGTATGGTTCTCCACAGCAGATATAGGATGGAAAAGGACAGACAGGAGCCCTTGACCATGAGGTTTCCATTCTAGGGGCCTTTAAATCTCAGACTCTCAGAGCTAACAGAGACCTTTGATGCCATACCTCCCCGCGAAACACAAGCCCAAGGAGAAGAGGTGGCTTGTACAGAATCAAAGAGCAAATTAGGGACAGAGTCAGAGCAGAAAATCGGGGCCCTTGACAATGAGTCAGGCTAGTGCTTCCCTGACAGGTGACAACCCCAGTGTGTGTGTGGAAAGGACTAGAGCAGGGGTATCTGGAGGAGAGAGAGTTGGCAAAAAGGGCAGTGACAGAAGAGCCATGCTGCATGCTCCTTGTTCTGGGATCTCTCCAGGTGAGGCCTGGGTGCTCCAGCTCCCCATTTGCCCTTGGCACCAGGGGCCCCCAGCCCTTTTCTTTAGGGCCCCATGGGGAAACGAAAGCCTAGGACTGGCAGCATGGAATCAGGGGACCCCACTGGACTCTTACCAATGATTCTATGTTTTCATTGAGGTGATTGATTGTTGTGGAGCTTGACTCTAGAGCTACTGCTAGTTCTTGGTACCGGCTCTGAGGCGCATGCCAAGAAGATGAGTTGGAGGAGGATTGCAGGGAGAGGTAGAGAGAACAATCATTAGGGCTGGGGTGTATGTGAGCTGTCTCAGCTGGCAGAGGGTCACCCAGCCCCTGCTGGTGAGAGAAGGTTGGAGGGCTGGCCTGTAGTGTCACTGCACCTTGGCCTAGGGCCCCTTACCTCCAGATCCTTCAGGATAACAGATGATGCAGGAGTGATAAAAATGAGAAATTCAAAAAAACAGAAACTTACATGGGAAACAACTATAGATATTGAGAAACTATAAAAACAGCAAGGGGCTGGGCACGGTGGCTCACACATGTAATCCCAGCACTTTGGGAAGCTGAGGTGGGTGGAACACTTGAGGTCAGGATTTCAAGACCAGCCTGGCCACCATGGTGAAACTCCAACTCTACTAAAAACAAAAAGATTAGCCGGGTGTGGAGGCAGTTGCCTGTAATCCCAGCCACACAGGAGGCTAAGGCAAGAGCCAAGATCGCACCACTGCACTGCAGTCTGGGTGACGGAGTGAGACTGTCAAAAAAAAAAAAAAAAAAAAAAAAGCCCCAAATCCCACATGCTTGCTCTGTATGTTATTCCCAAACTACTTTTAAACTTTAAGGTCTCACCATTTCCAAGATGATAAAAGATGCAGGGAAGGAAAAAACCCAATCAATCAAGCAGGTGAAGAAGCAGACATAAACAGGCCAAAGGTTAATGGCAGCAACATAAAATAAGCCAGAGGCAAACTATTCCCCAAACTAGAGAAGCCTCAGGGGCATGCACAGCTGGAGACAGCAAGCCAGAGAGGTATCTCAGCACTGCCTAACCTTCCACTTGTCCAATGGGGGAGTGCTACCCCGTTGGAATGGTTAAGGTTGGACACAAGCACCTTCTGAATGTCCTGAATCTATAGGAGATGACAAGGGAGAAACAAGGACAGGGAGAAAGACAGAAGCGGCTTAGAGAGAAACAAGAAAGTCAGCGTGGGAGGAAGATGTGGGTTCAGGAAATGAAATGCTGAAGAAGAGCAGAGGAGATTAAAACCATGGCCTGTGCCATTCTTCCAAACGGCCACCTGCTGCCTTGCCAGGGGCAGGAACAAATAGATGGAAAAGTCCCCTGAGTGGTGCAGTCACAGAGTGGAGTCACCTGACCAATGCAGCTCTTAATACACTCACTGGCTCCCTTTTCTCAGGCCCGGGATGTGGGTGATGAATCTGGTAGAGCTCCAGACCTCCACCTCCATTAAAAAACCAGACTTCTGAGTAAGGGTTCACTTGAACTAAGGGGGCTCCAGCTACAAAATAAGTTTGAAAGACACTGATCTTCTCCAGTATCATCTTACAGAGGAGGAAACTGAGGCCCAGGGGAAGAAGTGATTTTTCTGTGATCACCCAGCAAGCTGGTGGCAAGTTAGATCTTCTCTTACTCCTAGTGCCCGTGGCTCTCCTCACCACAGCCTGGGCCCCCTTCAGTGACTCCTAAAGCGACAGCCTGATGGCAAGTGGCTGTCCTCATTGGCCCAGCTTCCCCTTGAGACGGGGGTTGAGGAAAATCAAACAGCAATGACCATTTCCTGGGTATCGTGGGTGTTTACAGCAGGCCATGTACTAGGGATTACCAGAAAAACAACAACAACAAGGAATCTCATTTAAACTTCACAACTGGAAGTCAAACAATATTACCCCTATTTTATAGATGTGAAAAGACAGGCCCAAACAGCTCAAGCAATTTGCCATAAATCAGATCCCTAGCAGAGGGAGAGGCAGGATTCAAACTCAGAATTCTCTACAATTACCCAGCAATCTCAACAATTAACCAGGAGCCTGGCCAGCCAAGACTCACATCCCCAGGTGAGTGGCAACCACCAGAAATGGTTTTCTCAGGGCTACTTCCAGTTTTTTTCTTTTTTGTCTTTGCTCCTGCCGGAACACCAGGGCTGTTCCTCTGCTGATATTCTTAAAGCTGTGCGAAAGAAGAGCAGTAATACTCATGAGAACTACCAGCCCCTACAGCCACATCCTCCTTTACAGTTTTTCAAAATACTCTTATACACCATCTGATTTAATGCCACCAACAACTGTACAAGGTGTTGTCACAGTCACTTAGTGACTGAGAGGGATGGATATTATGGGCAAAAAAAAAAAAAAAAAAAAAAAAAAAGAGGGGGGCAATAATGGAACTTAAACTCGGTCTTCTGACTCCAAGCTCTGGGGTTTTGCCATGAATCAGCAGCTGCCAGGGACCAAATCCAGAGTCAGAGGTAGAAAAGTAAACATTAAGTAGGCAGGAACTGCACTCTGTGGTTTAGTCATACATCCTCTCATGTCTGTTAGTGTGAAGAAGTGCACGAGTACCTCTCAAACTTTTATATCAATGTGTCCTCATGGCAGAAGGCAGCTTTTTTATTAAATCTGGAAATTTTTCAGAAAGAGGACAACCCAAGCCTCATTTCAGAGAGAGGTCTGGTATACTCTTAGAAACCTATGTGACTGTCATCCCTAAGTACATTAATGTTTTTTCTCTCTCAAGAGAATTGAGGGAAACTGATGCTTCAGAAAGATCTCCCACATTTATCCCATGGCACTCAAAGTACCCCAAGTTGAGATGATATGAGGAAGATTCAAGCTGTCAAATTCAGTTTCCCAGGACCTATTCCACAGAAGATGAGCAAATCTCACTTCAGAGACCACTGACTGAAGGGCAGTCGGGTCCCAGAACTGTGGAGAATTAGAATATGAGGTGGAGAACTCAGAAAAACATGTTAAAGTCTCTCTGGAGAGTAGAAGCCTGGGAGAAAACCAAACCAAACCCGTTTCCCCATTGCCACCCAGAGATACTGTCAACGTTTTGAGTTCATGGGGGATGAGTAGGCTTTTCCCACTGTCAATGTCTATGAGAAGGGAATAAGACAACCTGTAACCTCTTGTTCCTAGGTCCCATATTCCCCATTCCCCTTCCAGCTGGAAATTTGTGCTGCAACCAGAGGAACCAGAAATGGGGTGAGAATGCTCAGAGGACTGGGTCGTAAGATCAAAGGCTGGTCTTGCAGCAGTAATGAAAGTTTCTAGGGGGACTGTGACATCACTACATTCCACTCCTCCTGGGGGTGGGAGGAACCACATCAGTGCAATGGCTGAGTCACTGAACCACGATGTGGGAAGGTGACATAAGGCTGGGACCCAGGTCCTTAGAGACACTAGTCCAAAGAGCCCAGGGAGGTCGGACTTGGGTCAGCAGGAGGGGAGAGCAGAGTCTGCAGCAGAGAACCCCAGGAGTCACCAGCCCAAAGTCACCAAGGGATGACTGGCGATGGAGGTGGGAGCTGGGGCTGGGGCTGGGGGACCCAGGTCATTGGAGAGGTGAGTCCAAAAAATCCAGGGAGGTCAGGCTTGGCATAGCAGGATGTAAGGGCTGAATATGGAACAGGGAGCCCCAGGAGTCACCCGCCCAACATCACCCTGGGGTGATTGGCAAGGTCAGGGGCTTGGCTGCTTGGTGAAGGGGGGGGCTGACTGACAAGACTTTGGTGAGGGGAGCCCAGAGGCGCCAGGGTTGGGTGGCCCAGTCCGGTATTCCTCAGGAGTGGTATGGACTCTGGTAACCGTTTTGTCATTGGAGGGGATCTGTGGCTGGGTTGGGTGGATAGCCTGAGGTCAGGAGTTCAAGGCCAGCCTGGCCAACATGACTAAATCCTGTTTCTACTAAAAATATAAAACTTAGCCAGGCATGGTGGTGCACACCTGTAGTCCCAGCTACTTGGGAGGCTGAGACACAAGAATCACTTGAACCAGGGGGACAGAGATTGCAGTGAGATGAGATCACACCACTGCACTCCAGCCTGAGTGACAGAGTAAGACCCTGTCCCAAAAAACAAACAAACAAACAAAAAACCCACAGGTAAAATTGTGCCTATAACCAGGAGAGAAATAAATCAATAGAAATAGGCCCAGAAATGACAGAGATGATGTAATTAGCAGACAAGGATATTAAAAGACATATTATAAATATGCTCCATATGTTCAAGAAGGCTAAAATGTTTGATCATGATGAGAAGAGAGAAATGGAAGATATATTGACCAAAAAATAAAAAATAAACCCTGGCTGGGTGAAGTGGCTCACGCCTGTAATCCCAGCACTTTGGGAGGCTTAGATGCAAGGATTGCTTGAGCCCAGGAGTTCAAGATCAGCCTGGGCAACATAGGGAGACCTATCTCTATAAACAATTTTTAAAAATAGCCAGGCATAGTGGCACACACCTGTAGTGCCAGCTACTCAGGAGGCTGAGGCAGGAGGATCACCTGAACACAGGAGGTCGAGGTTGCCATGAGCTGTGATTGTACCACTGCACTCCAGCCTGGGCAACACAGTGAGACCTTATCTCAAAATAAAACAAAAAGAATGACTAGAGATGAAATAGTTACCTCTGCAGATATGGGATTAAAAGCAGTTGAAGTCAGTGAGGCTAGGTGGGGTGGCTCATGCCTGTAATCATTCCAGCAATTTAGGAGGCTGAGGCAAGAGGATTGCTTGAGGCCTGGAGTTCAAGACCAGCCTGATCAACATAGTGAGGTCTCATCTCTACAAAAAAAAAAAAAGAAAAAGAAAAAGAAAAACGGAATAAAACATTTTCAAAAAATTTAGTGAAGACAAAATACAGACTTTTTCACACAAAGAAAAGCCAGGATAATCACCAGCAGGCCTGCACTCTGAGAAATGTTCAAAACTGTTCTTTGGTCAGAAGAAAAATGACACTAGATAGAAATTTGGATCTACACAAAGGAATGAAGACCACTGACATAATAAATACGTGGATAAATAGAAAGATCCTATTTTCTCATTTTTTGATGTCTAGAAATAAGGAATACTGCATTGCTCTTGAAAGTGGGAAGAGGGAGTTTCAGAGACTTCCCCCGGGCTCTTCCTACTATAGTGGCTCATACCTACAGCTTAGGGAGTAAAGTGAGAGCTCTGTTACCTTCTAAGCATACTTATATCAATTGCATATTTAGGGACAGATAAATGACCACCAGATGGGGCTGCAGCCTCTTAATCCAGGGATTCATTTATTACCTAATCTTCACACATCCTCAGTCTTTTGGAGAGGGGACATCGTGGCATTGTGGGTCTTCTGGGGTCAGGGTCAGCTGTAATCCTATATAAACGGCCCTCAAACAGTCTGGGTATTCCCTTTTCATCAGCTACAGTTACTTTCATCAAAGACCCCACATCCCTTTGGAGAATAATTAATGAATACCATGTGGTAATGTTGCAGGATCTTTTTCCAAGAATACCCAGCCTCCCCTACAATCAATGAGCTATAGGTCTCAATTGTCTCAGTCTGAAAACTGGGTAGGAAATTGTAACTTTTTGTTGCAGCCTTCTGCGTGCCAGATCTTATTGTTGTTTCCTGAATACACAAATCAGGAAATATCCTAGGGCTCACACCTGTAATCCCAACAATTTGAGAGGCCAAGGCAGGAGGATTGCTTGAGCTCAGAAGTTTGAGACCAGTCTAGACAACATAACAAGACCGCATCTTCACTAAAAATTAAAAAAAAAAAAAAAAAAAAAAAGCCAGGCATGGTGGTGCATGCCTGTAATCCCAACTACTTGGGACGCTGAGGTGGGAGGATCACTTGAACCCAGGAGGTTGAGGCTGCAGAGAGAGATGATTGTGCCACTGCACTCCAAACTGGGCTACAGAGTAAGATCCTGTCTCTAAACAACAAAATACCCTAGTCAACTGCCTATATAACTCTCCCCAGGAATGCCATCAGTTTTTACCCAATACAACAGATCCCTGGAGGTCAACTCATCCTGGTTATCACTCTAGCCTTCCTACCAATTAAGTTAATTACATCCACGTTGTTGATGATGGTGAAGTGCCACCACCTGGCATCTGCTGTTCTGGCCTTCCACCATTCCCACTGACACCACGAAGCCTGGTCTAACGGCAGCATCTCCTCTTGTCAATCCTGGCCTAAAAAGGATAGTCTCTGAAAGATTCAGGTGCCCTTCTCACTAGTGCCTTCCTTGTTAGCCTAGAGAGGGGAGTTGCTGTGAGGTTTCCAAGGGCACATAGTGAAGTGGTAGATTCCGAATCTGCTGGCATATAATGAACCATTCCAACATTCCTACCTCCCTGTACTTTCCAGTTCTTTGATGCTTTGTAAATGTAGTTCTATAATCTCCACCTAATTCCCTGCAGCAACTGTTCCATCCACATTTCAAGGAGCCACTGCAGCAGCATGTTAGAGCCCCAGGTGTCCCTGCCAAGCCATTAAATCCTGAGAGTGCTCCCACTTCAGTGTATTCTCATGTATACAGCCTTTAGTCTCCCCATGGTCCAACATCCTTATGTCCAGTCCTCCACCTCCTCTCCCAGATTCTGCCAGTACACACTCGGAAGCTACTGCAACCTTTTTGGCAAAAAATCATTCTCCCAGAGCAGACTGTGCTTGTGACCTTGGGCCATGATGAGGAATGACCGTAGCCTGGTGTCAATGTGGGGCAGCAATGATGACACACTTCATCCTGCTGTAAGGCCTTGTTGGAGGCTCTTTGCCTAGTCTCCAGGCAAGGGACAGCTGTGCTTCTCTTAGCAAGGAAAGGAGGCTACTTCTTTTAGCCTAGAGCATTGAGTGGAAACTGGAAGTTCGAAGTTCTCAGATGTATCCACTTAAGTTTCCCCATACCAGATATCAGGATCCCATTGCTCCTCTCCCCTCCCCTCCCCTCCCCTCTTTTCTCTCCTCTCTTTTCTCTTCTTTCCTCTCTTTTCTCTTCTCTCCTCTATTTTCTTTTCTCCTTTCTTTTCTCTTCTCTTATTTCTTTTCCCTTCTCCTCTTTTTCTTTTCTCTTCTCTTTCTCTGTCTTTCTTTCTCTTTCTTTGTTTTTCACTTGGGATCTCACTCTGTCACCCAGGCTGGAGTGCAGTGATGTGATCTCAGCTCACTGCAACCTACACCTCCCTGGCCCAAGGGATCCTCAGTCTCCTGGGTAGCTGGGACCACAGGTACATGCTACCACATCTGGCTAATTTTCATATTTTTTATAGGGATGGGATTTCACCATATTACCCAGACTGGTCTCGAACTCCCAGGCTCAAGTGATCCTCCTGCCTCAGCCTCCCAAAGTTCTGGGATTATAGATATGAGCCACTGCACTCACATCTCCTTTTCCTTAAGTAATTCTAAATAAAAAGACTAAATCATAAAATAAAATTTGTATATTTTGGGGAAATGACACAAAACTGCCATGACAGCTGAAATTAAAAGAGTTTATTTCTCGATTTTCTGCTGTGTGCATGTGTGCGTGTGCACACTTGTCCTTGGTTGGCGCCCTATGTGTGTACCTGCTGTAGCTATTGGGTCAATCTGCACAATATCTGACTCCACAATTTCCAGCAAACAAAAGCTCTACACTGCCTAATTTTCAAGCAGTTGAGACTGAAGCAGCAGTCTCCTTCTGTTTTTAATTTGAATTAAACTGCCAGGCTGCACTTGTGTGGGAAACTGACAATATTCAACAAGAAGTTTCCAGGTGAGGCCTGTCACCCTCCAGTGTAACTTCAGGGCCTGCTTGGCAGGTGGACTGGCTTTGGCTGGAGGCTGGGTCAAGAGGGCTGTCCTGGCATGGCACATTCCCATCGTAGGGAGGGAACTCTTTTGGGAGCATGAGATGGACTAAGAAGACCCATCCACTAGGAAAGTGGCCCTTGGTCTGTCCAGTTTTAGTGGAGGAGGGTGATTGGTGCAACGACCACTTCTGATGGGAAAACTAATCGGAGACATGGACGTTCATTGTCTTTACCATGTGTGCCCCACCAGGACCCAAACTGGAGAGGTGAAAAGTTCCAGAAGACAGATCAAGAGTGGTGGACATGTCATGACTGCCCAGGCTGGGATCCTCCCACCAGCCCTTGGTCCTGCCCTCTGGAACCCGGGGCAGGCTGGCGGAAGTCCTTTTTGTGGTCTGGGCTTCTGGCCAGGATGCCTCTGGCTTCCTAACACCCACGTGGGGCAGCCTAGTGTAAAGATCCTGAAAACAGGGGAACAGCAATTGATAAAGTGAACCCAAGATATGACTAAAACTATCTCTGATGGCAAAGCCTTTGATGCTGAAGAGTCTGACTCATAGAAAGATGGCCCTGAGCATGGCACCTCTGACCAAATTCCTCACTCTGACCTACTGAGCGTATGAGCCTAGCCTTGCTCATAGTCGGGGCTGGAGGAAGAGCTCATGGAGTCCACTTGATAACTGCACTTCCTGTGTGCCTGTCACAGCTGATTCCACCCACACTGTCCTCTACCACAGCCAGCCCAGCCCTGCCATGCCCTGCCATTGCAGTCAGGGCTCTTTGGGGATGAGTGACAGAAAATTCACTTGAGTTGCCTTAGGCAAGAAGGGAAGTTCATTGGTTAGTAAGTTAGCCACGTGCAGGGCAGGGAACAGCTGGGCCTCAGGAATACCTGGTCTCAGAGTCACCAGTGCTGTCAGGATTTGCAGGCTCTTTCCCTTGTCTCTGTCTCCACCTCAGTCTGTAGATCAGTTTTGTGCTCTCAGAGAAACTTTCCCCACAAGGTTGGAGTCAGGCTATTGGTAGCATGAGACTTCTGTCTTCCTGGCTTTGCCCCCAACAAAGGATGGTGCTCCCCTCCATTAGTTCCTATTCAGAAAACTCCAGAAGAAAGTTTCTGCTTGGTGTGGTCTGGGTTGGCTGGGGAGCTGGGACACTAAAACTGCCAACCCCTCTAGTGTCATGTGGTTGAAGTAGGGTAGGGAGATGTATTAGTTCACGTTGCCATGCCAAAATACCACAGACTGGGTGGCTTAAACCACAAACATTTATTTCTCACAGTTCTGGAGGCTGGGAAATCCAAGACCAAAGTGCCAGCAAGGTAGGTTACATTCTGAGGCCTCTTTTCTTGTCCCATAGCTGGCTGCCATATTGTGTGCTCACGTGACTTCTTCTTTGTATTTATGCAGACAGAGAGTGACTGCACTCTCTAGTGTCTCGTCTTATAAGGACACTAATGCTACTGAATCAGGGCCCTACCCTTAGGACCTCATTTAACCTTAATGACTTCCTGAGAAGCCTCATCTCCAGATACAGCCATGCAGAGGGTTAGGGCTTCAACATATGAATTTAGAGGAGACAGAGATGCTCAGTCCATGACGGGAAGAAAAACTTCATGAAAAATGGGGTGCAGTGGCCAGAAAAGGGGCAGAAAAATTGTTCTCTCCATTTCCCAAAATACACATCACACACACACACACACACACACACACACACACACACACACCATGGTCCTGCCTTTGTCCCTTCCCAACAAGGCCACTCCCCACCCTGTGATTATTTACCTCCCTCCTATCCTGCTCTCTGGTGCTGCCCTTTCCCCTAAGTTGTCCTGTGGCTCACAGATTGCTACATGCAGGCAGGTGCATGTAAATGTAGCCCGGGGCTGGGGGCCTCCTGGACCATGTGTGTCCTGAGCCCTACCATGAGACTGGGCAGGAAGTGGGTCTCACCCATGTCTACTGTCCTCAGGCAGAGCCTGGCCCTAGGACATGAGCTCAGTGGGTGCTGCAGCTTTGTTGGATTCACTTCAGGCACACTTTCCCCACATCCACTTGTAAGGTCCTCAGAGCCTTGATACCTCTTGTCCTTGGAAGAAAATAATGTGATTACTGAGCTCACACAAACCTTCTGGTGGCTTCCTGGAATAGAAGGACATGATTTTCTAGTTCAAAAGAGTCTACCAAGTGACTAGCACGGTGAATGAGGATCTACAACAGGGCACATAATTGGGAAATTTCAGAAAACTAAGAACAGAGAGAAAATCCTAAAATCTTCCAGAGAGAAAAGACAGGTCATATATAAAAAGCCAAGACTCCACATGGCACCGACTTCTTCCCAACAACACTGGGAACTAGAAAATAATAGAGCAATGTTTCCCAATGTGATGAGATGTTACATTTAAATTACAGCATTATATCCAGCCAAACTATTAATCAGAAGTTGGGGTAGAACAGTAACATTCTAAACTACGTGAATGTCAGAAAGCTTGGCTTCCATTCACTCTGTCTCAGGGAGCTACTGGAAGATGTGCTGCAACACAATGAGAGGATAAACCAAGGAAAAAGAAGATCTGGGGCCAGGGAACAGTAGATGCACACAGAAGTAAGCAAGCAGAGTTGATCTACTGCCTGCTTGAAAACACTATTTAAAAATCCCTAACCCAAAGAAGTCCAGAGCTCTCATGAATCTGACCCAACAAATTTTGAAGCCAAAGTTGAGGACATTTGAAGCAAAAGCCTGGCCAGACAGAGATGAGGCTCCTGGGAGGGAACAGGTGCAGTCCTGCCCAGGCTGCAGTGTCCTCAGGCTACAGTTGGACAAGGGCTCCCTCTGAGTCACAGCTTCTAGGGACAGAGTTTGGGGTAGTTCAACTGTCTGCATTGTAGGACTCTGGTGATGAGCTCAGCTGGAAAACTGTGTTGTAATGGGAAGGGAATGGTTTTGCTTTTCCAAATCATCGACTCCATGCATGCTTGGATCCACATTGAAATTCAGTGTAGAAACTGCCTTTGAACAGCTAAGCCTGAACTCTGGGCTGTTTGTCCAGTTTCCTGGCCTCTGGCTTTGTTCACTGCTTACCCCTACCCATCACTGATGCCAGATCCATCCTCCCAAATATCCTTTCGTCATGTTACCCTCCCCACCACTTCATGGCACCTTCTATACAACAGGAAATGCCTCCCACCTCAGCCTGGCATTCAAGGTTCCTTCTGATGTGACCTACCTCTCACCACCCCACCACATCTCCCTGTGGGCCCTGCCAAATTGGATCAACTTTTTCTATCCATGAGCTGAACTTTCCCACCTCCATACTATTGCTTACACTGTGACCTTCCTGTGCGTGTTCTTTTCCTCCCTCTTCCCAAGTCCAAATGCTTGCACCACCCTGCACAGCCAATGGTGGTACCCAGGTAGTCTGCTATGGGCCTGGAATAAGGCTCTGAGACATGCTGGCTTCAGGTGGGACCCAGCACATTCCCAGCTTTGGTGGCTGTGGTGAGAGACCTCTTCTGCTTGAGAAAAGGAGAGGGAAAGGTAAAAGGGACTCTGTTTTGCAGCTTAAGTACCTGCCTGTCCACAGTGGGGCAGAGCACCAAATAGGCTCCTGTGGTCACTGATTTTAGGCCTTGTCTCTTAGATGGAATTTCTTGACCTGCCCTGGGCTGGAGGGGAGCCCACTGCCCTGAAGGGTGAGTCCCAGGCCTGGAAGCATTCACCACAAGTGACTTAAGAGCCCTTGGGCCCCAAGTAAACATCAACAGTAGCCTGGCAGCACTCCCTGTGGGCCTGTGGTGGTGGTCACAGGGCGAGGCTCCTCTGCCTGTGGAAAGGGAAAGGCAGAGTGGGAAGGACTTTGTCTCATGGTTTCAGCATCAGCTCAGCTGCTGTAGAATAAAGCACCAGGTAAGTTTCTAAGCTTTTTGCCTCCAGTCCCTGGCTCCTACACAGCATCTCTGGATGCACCAGGGCCTGAGGGAACTGGTTGCCCTGAAGGGAAAGACACAAGCGTGACTGGCTTTGCCACCTGCTGACTGTAGAGCCCCAGGACCTTGAGTGAACATAGGCAATAGCCAGGTAGCATTGACAGTGGGCCTTGAGTGAGACCCAGTGCTTTGCTGGCTTTAGGTCTGACCCAGTGCAGTCCCAGTGGTGGTGGCCATAGGGATGCTGTGTCAGCCCAAGTGGCCCAGCTCCGAGTGGCTCAACAGAGAGAGAGAGACAGACAGACAGACAGACAGACACACAGACAATTTTTTTTTTGGAGAGAAATTACAGGTAGGGAATAAGAGTTTCTACTGCCTGGTAGCCCAGAGAATTCTTCCAGATCTTATCCGAGACCACCAAGTAGCTCCTCTATGAGTCTGCAAGAACCATAGCATAACTGGGCTTGGAGTGTATCTAATAAAGACACACTTTAGATCACCACACCCACCTCCTTTCAAATACTTGGATAGCCTTCCCAAGGGTGGGTACAAACAAGCTCAGGCTGAGAAGATGGTGGCAGCTTGACATGAGCCATGGAATATTTGCACCATGGAAAATGGTAAACACTACAGAACAGACTTCTGTTCCCTCTCCAACAGAACCCCTTGTATAACAACAGCACACCACTGCCCCATCCCTGAGCAGAGCGCTGTGTGTTGCCACAGAGTGGGGGCAGGTGTCTTCTCCGTTGGGCTACAGAATACACATTTTTTTTCCCTCAGCATACGGATCATTGATCATTCTCAAGGATAGACCATATCTTAGGTCAAATGACAAGTCTTAAAAAATTGAAAAAAATTAAAATAATATCAAATGTCTTCTCTGACCACAATGGAATAAAACTAGAAATTAGTAACAAGAGAAATGTTGGAAACTATACAAACACATGGAGATTAAATAATATGCTCTGGAATGACCAGGGGGTCAATGAAGAAATTAAGAAGGAAACTGAAACATTTCTTAAAACAAATGATAATGGAAATACAACATGCCAAAACTTATGGGACATGACAGAAGCAAGACTAAGAGGGAAGTTTATGGCTATAAACACCTACTTTTAAAAAGTAGAAAAGCATCAAATAAAAAACTTAACAATGCTCCTTAAAGAAATAGAAAAGCAAGAACAAGCCAAACCCAAAATTAGTAGAAGAAAAAAAAATAATAAAGATCAGAGCAAAATAAATAAAATGAAGAAAGCAAAGCATCAATGAATTGAAAAGTTGGTTTTTGTAAAGGATTAACAACATTGAGAAACTTTTAGCCTAACTAAGACTAAGAAAAAAAGAGAGAAGACCCAAGTGAATAAAATCAAATATGAAAAAGGAAACATTACAACTGATACTGCAAAAATTCAAAGGATCAGTAGTGGTTATTACAAGCAACTATATGCAAAGAAATAGGAAAACCTACTAAAAATGGATACATTTCTAGACACATCCAGCTTAGCAAGATTGAACCATGATGAAATCCAAAACCTGAACAGACCAATAACAAATAATGAGATTGAACTGGTAATAAAAAGTCTCCCAGCAAAGAAAAGCCTGGGACCTGGTGCTTCACTGCTGAATTCTACTAAACATTTAAAGAAGAACTCATAGCAACCTTACTCAAGCTATTCCAAAACTAGAGACCTTACCCAACCATTCCAAACTCATTCTACAAGGCTAGTATTACCCTAATATACCAACACCAAAGATACTTCCAAAACAGAGAACTACAGGCCAATATCACTGATGAATATTGATGCAAAAATCCTCCACAAAATATGAGCAAATTGAATTCAACAACACATTAAAGTTGGGGTGCAGTGTCCCAGGTTCACTCAACCCTTCCTTGGATTGTGTGCGTCTACTTTGGCTGTGATTCCTAGTGGCAGTGGTGTAAAAATGTTGGTGCGTGGGCCTCCCAGGACAAGGAGAAAGTGAGTATGCCCTTCTCTTGCCTCCTGCCAGGTGTCTGCAGCCTGGCACCAGCTGGCCAGGACGTCAAGCAAGGGACCTGGAGATGTTCTTTTCTAATTTCTGGATTGGGAAATGGAGGCAAATTCTGGGTGTTAGAGTGAGAACTAAGATGAGGCTTGATCAGGGGAGTCTGGGGTCCTGAAATGCAGAGACCTGAAACCCTCTAGAGCATCTGGGGAACTGGGTGTGTGTTCAGTCCAGTCTCTTCTCTCTGTGCCTCAATGTTCCATGTACCCTTGGAGGGGTTGAGATCCTGGGAATTCCTGGAACCTGGCTGCATGGCCTGGCCATCCTGATGCCCTTGTGTTCTCCATGGCAGGCCCACAAGGCCAAGGAGAATGGCTCCGACAGCTTCATGCATTCCATGGACCCACAGCTGGTGCAGCAAATGGAGACCACAGAGAGCCTGGTGGACTCCTACATGGCCATTGTCAACAAGACTGTGTGTGACCTCATGATTGGTCTCATACCAAAGACCACCATGCATCTCATGGTCAACAGTGTGCATGCACTGCCTCATGGGGGCAGGGGGCTCCTGTGGCACTGGGGATGCAAGTGGCCATGTTGGAGTAGGGTAGCTGCTGACCAGCCCTATAGGACCAGGTCTAGGGAGAGTGGCACAGTTCAGACCAGAGCTGTCCCATAGAAATATAACATGGGACTGAGCAGGGTGCCCCATGTCTCTAATCCCAGCACATTGGGAGGTCAAGGCAAAAGGATCTCTTGAGCCCAGGAGATTGACACCATGTGGGCAACATAGTGAGACCTATCTCTACACAAAAACTTTAAAAATAGCTGGCCGTGGTAGTGGCACATGCCTGTAGTCCTAGCTACTCAACGGGCTAACGTTGGAGGATCACTTTGAGCCCAGGAGGTTGAGGCTGCAGTGAGCAGTGATCTCACCCACTGTACTCCAGCCTGCTGACAGGGCGAAATTCTATCTCCAAAAAATTTAAAACTGACTAGATAGGTGTCCTGATGGCATGATAGGACCTGGATCACCTCCCACATATGTGACCTTGGGCAGGTGTCTTTTCCTGTAGACCTCAGTGTCCCCATCTGAGTGAGAAAATGGCAGTGGGAGAAAAGGGCAGACCCCAACTCTACAAAGAAATACAAAAATTAGCCAGACATGGTGGCCCATGCCTGTGGTCCCAGCTACTCAAGAGACTGAGGCAGGAGGATCATTTGAGTCCAGAAGATCAAGCCAGCAGTGAGCTATGATCATGTCATGGCACTCCACAGCCAGTGTGGCAGTGAGACCTGTTCCTAAAACATTTTTTTTCTATTTTTTTGAGAGGGAGTCTCACTCTGTCACCTAGGCTGGAGTGCAGTGGCATTATCTCGGCTCACTGCAACCTCTGCCTCCCAGGTTCCAGTGATTCTCCTGACTCAGCCTCCCAAGTAGCTGGGATTACAGGTGACCATCACCACACCCGGCTAATTTTTGTATTTTTAGTAGAGTCAGGGTTTCACTATGTTGGCCATGCTGGTCTCAAACTCCTGATCTCAGGTGATCCACCTGCCTCGGCCTCCCAAAGTGCTGGAATTACAGGCATGAGCCACTGCACCTGACCTACAAAAAAGTTTTTATTACGAAAATAAACTCCTATTTCTGAAATTCACTACTGATATGAAGTCACAAGGGAATATACCTCCCACTCTAGCAAACAACAACAGGCCAGATGAGCTAGAAAATAAAAAATATGTTTAACTCATCAGAAAGCTAAGGACACAAAGAAATCTAGGTTGGGTGCAGTGGTTTATGCCTGTAACCCCAGGAAGTTGGGGCACCATGGCAGGCAGATCTCTTGAGCTCAGAAGTTTGAGATCAGCCTGGGCAACATGGCAAAACCCTGTCTCAACAAAAAATACAAAACTTAGCTGGGTGTGGTAGTACGCACCTGTAGTCCCAGCTGCTCAGGAGGCTGAGGTGGAAGGATCAGTTGAGCCAGGGAGGCAGAGGGACTGTAGTGAGCTGAGATCACTACAGGCTGTACTCCATGCTGGGTAAGAGTGAGAATCTGTCTCAAAACAAAAACCAAAACCCAAGAAACCTAAATGATCCAAACTCCAGAAATTGCCAAGTCCTTCATAGGAGAGAAGAAATCCCCTAGCTCTTGTTATTTCGAGTTGAACTATGGTAGGAGGAGTAATACTATGGGGGAGAAAAGAGAAACCTGTTGAAACTTAACAAAATTTTCACAACCCCTTGGAGGCTGATTTGACATTAGAACCTAGAGGACCCAAATTCACAGATGAAGGCTTCTAACCAATCTTACCCCTTAAATGATGACCAGGTATAGCAAGGTGTAGTACACTAAATGTGTAGATAATGAAGGAAAGCTGAGAGAGTTTGACATCTCCCAAGGGCAAAACACCCTTTAAAAATGAAAGCAGAGGCAGGATTGTTGTGAAATCCAACAGAGGCACTCTTGGAGGCTAAGTGGGGTCAGAAATGCTGAGAAACCTGTCTCCTAGGCATTGTGGGCATTCCTCTACAAAAGGGCAGGACACACATGAGAGCTGAGAAAAATATCCTTCTGTCTCCCAGCCCATTGATTAAAAAAAAATCCTGGCAGCAAGGTTGTAAAGCAGGGAAAGATCTCCCACAGTGATGAAAGCTGGTGGCTTAGCTATGAAGCAAAGTCAGATCTCTGGAATCTTGCCAAAGCCCCAAATTCAGGCCCTGATGAGATGAGAGTTCTGATTCTATCTTCATTCAATATATTTGAAGCTAGACACAGACTGAATCAAACTAAACTGAAACTGCAATGAAGCCCCAAACTAGAACTCTTATACGTCAGATTGAGCCACCATTAAATTGGCCTAACAAAACAAAACAAAACGAAAACCAAAGTGTATGCCCTGTTTTAGAAGTAAATATTTGCTTCAATTTCTTTTTTTTTTTCCAACAAAAAACGTCCATCATCCAATCAAATATACAAGAGGTGCAAAATCAAGAAAATAAGATTCACGGTAAGGGAAAGGAAAGGCTCAATAGAAGCAGAACTAGAAAAGATCCAGATGTTGAATTATCAGTTTGGATCTTTAAAACAACTGATTAAAGGAAAAAAAAAAGGAAAAAATCCCCAGTAAAATAACCGATTAAAATGCTGAAAAGTAGAGTGCAAAATGTGGAAAACATGCATGAAGAAATAGTAAATTTCAGCAGAAAATGGTAACCATACAAATACAATGAAATTCTAGAAATAAAAATATTAGAAATGAATAATTCAGTGCAAGTATGTAACTAGAATCTCCAAAGAAGAGAAGCTAGAGAGTATGAGACAAGAGAAAAATGTAAACAGACAATGGCCAAGAAAGAACCAATATTAATGAAAGACATCAACACAGATCCAAGAAGATCAGTAAACTCTATAAAAAGAAAAACATACCTGGACATATCCTAGTCAATCTGTTGAAAAGTAAATATAATGCCTAGATGCAGCCATTGAGAACAACCACACATTATGGAAAGGGAAATAAAAATTAAAATGATGAATGATTCCTCACCAGAAATAAATGAGGCCTGAGTACAATACATTAACTTCTTTAAAGTACTGAAAGAAGAAATAAAAGGTCAACATAGAGTCCTATATCCAACTAAAATACCCCTCGAAAATAAAAGTAAGGACATTCTCTGATAGACAAAAGCTGAGAGAACTCATGTATATTAAAAACTGCAATAGGGCCAGGTGCAGTGGCTCACACCTGTAATCCCAGCACTTTGGGAGGCCAAGGCGGGCAGATCACCTGAGGTCAGGAGTTCAAGACCAGCCTGGTCAATATGGTGATACTCCATTTCTACTAAAAATATAAAACTTAGCTCGGCTTGGTGACATGTGCCTATAATCCCACCTACTTGGGAGACTGAGGCAGGAGAATCACTTAAACCTGGAAGGTGGAGGTTGCAGATGGCACCATTGCATCCCAGCCTGGGCAACAGAGCAAGAGTCAGTCTCAAACAAAAACAAAAACAAAAACAAAAACAAAAACAAAAATAAAACAAAAAAACAGAAAAGACAAAAACCACTGCAATAGGCTGGCCACTGTGTCTCATGACTGTAATGGCAACACTTTGGGAGGGCAAGGCAGGAGGACCACTTGAGCTTAGGAGTTCCAGACCAATCTGGGCAACATATCAAGACTCCATGTCTACAAAAAAAGAAAAAGAAAAATTAGCCAGGTGTAGTGGCACACACCTGTGATCCCAGCTACTCAGGAGGCTGAGGCAGGATGATCGCTGGAGCCGAGAAAGTTGAGGCTGCAGTGAGCCACATTCATGCCACTACACTCCAGCCTGGGTGACAGAGACCCTATCTCAAAACAAAAACAAAAACAGTCCATGGGAGCCGAGTGTGCTGGCTCACACCTCTAATACCAGCACTTTGGGAGGCCAAGGCAGGAGGAGTGCTTGAGGCCAGGAGTTTGAAACTATCATGGGCAACATAGCAAGACCTACAAAAAATTTCTTACATTTGCCTGGTGTGGTGACATGCACCTGTAGACATAGCCACTAAGGAGGCTGAGGCAGGAGGGTCGCTTGAGTCCAGGAGCTCAAGGCTGCAGTGAGATATGATCGTGTCATTGTAGTCCAGCCTCACAGCGTGAGCTACAGAGTAAGACTGTCTCTAAAACAGCAACAACAAAACTGTCCATGGGCTGGATCTGGCCTATGGGCCCCACTTGTTTTCCAACCCCTATAACATACCATCTTAACAAAATAAAAAAGAGAAATACATAATAATCTTATTAGAAGCTAAAAATGCAACTCACAAAATTTAAAAACCCTGCCTAATAAAAACTCAACAAACTAGGAATAGAAAGGAACTTCTTTGGGCTGGTCTATGAAAGACTTACAGTTAACATTATACTTAGTGATGAAACGTTAAGACTTTTATCCCTAAGATTGAGAGAACAAGGCCAGGTGTCTGTCCTCACCACACATTAAACATTGCACTAGATATTGTAGCCAGTGCATAAAGGCAAAAAAAAAAAAAAAAAAAAAAAAAAAAAAAAAAAAAAAAAAAAAAAAGAAAAAAAAAAAAAAAAAAAAAAAAAAAAAAAAAAAAAAAAAAAAAAAAGAAGAAGAAGAAGAAGAAAAGGCATAAAATCAGAAAATCAGAAAAAGAAGTAAAAACATTATTTGCAGACTAGACTGTTGTGCATGTATTTAATGTAAAACTCTATGGAATCTACAAGAACTATTTCTAGAATAAATGAATTTATCGAGTTGGCATGATTGAAGATTAGCATACAAAAATCAGTCAGGCACACTGACACTTGCCTAAGGTCCCAGATACTTGGGTAGCTGAGGCAGGAGAATCCCTTGAGTTCAGGAGTTTGAGACCAACCTGGGCAACATAGCGAGACCCAGCTCTAAAAAACAAACAAAAAATCGATTGTATTTCTAGATGCTAGCAATAAACAACTTAAAAATGAAAATTAACTGGGCACAGTGGCTGATGCCTGTAATCCCAGCACTTTGGGAGGCCAAGATGGGCAGATCATGAGGTCGGGAGATCGAGACCAGCCTGACCAACACGATGAAGCCCTGTCTCTACTAAAACTACAAAAATTTGCTGGTCATGGTGCGTGCCTGTAATCCCAGCTACTCTAGAGGCTGAGGAAGAAGAATCACTTGAACCTGGGAGGCAGAGGTTGCAGTGAGCCGAGATTGTGCCACTGCTTTCCAGCTTACCCAACAAGAGTAAAACTCCATTTCAAAAAAAAAAGGAAACAAGAAAGAAAATTTAAAATATTTAAAAAATCAAATGCTTAAGAAAATGTCTAATGTAAAATATGCAAGTTCTATACAAGGGAAGCTACAAAACAATCCTGAGAAAAAAATTAATACCTAAATAAATGGAAAGACATAATGTGTTCATGAATTAGCTAATGCAATACTCTCAAAATTTTCATTCTAAATGGACCTGTACACTCAACAAAACCCCATATCAAGATTCTAGCAGTTTTTTTTTTTTTTTTTTTTTTTTTTAGACAGGGTCTTGCTGTCACCCAAACTGGAATGCAGTGTCATGATCACAGCTCACCCAGCACAGCTAAGTTTGAAAAACAAGATGAGCTAATTCTAAAACTTTTATGACAATCCAAAGTATCAAGAATAACCAAAGCAATCTTGAAAAAGAACAAAAGGGAAGGATTTACTATTTTAAAGACTTACTAGAAAAAACTGTGCATCCATGTTGAAAAAAACTGAACCTCATTCTGTTCACAAAAATTGATTTGAGATGGATCACAGACCTAAATATAAAATCCCAAACCATAAAACTTCTAGAAGAAAATATGTTCTTTGTGACTTTGAGGTCATAAACCCATAAAATAAAAAACTGATAAAGTGAATTTTATCAAAAAAATTGTTCATCAAAAGATCCCAATAAGTATACAAACCAGAGTCTTTAAAAAAATCATAGCATATCTATCCATCAAAGGATTTATACCCAGAATACAAAGAATAACACCCACAATAAAAAGACACCCAAATTTAAAATGAGAAAAGACATGAAAGACATTTCATGAAAGATAGACAAGTGAAAAGCATATGAAAAAGTGCTCAACATTTATTAATCATCAGGGAAATGTAAATTAAAATCATTTATTTCATGTGTGCTAAAATGGCTAATATAAAAAACACTGACAATGTAAATGTTGACAGATATGTAAAGCAACTGCAACTCTCATACATCACTGATGGGAGTACAAAATGGTGAAACCACTTTGGAGAACAAGAGGGCAGTTTCTAATAAACATGCACTTACCATATGACCCAGTAATTTTCTACTGTTATTTATCTGAGAGAGATGAAAACATAAATCCACAAAAAACAAAAACAAAAGTCTGTGTAACAATATCGATAGCATCCTTATACATAAAAGCTCCAAACTGGAAACAACCTAAAAGTCTTTCACTAGGAAAATGAATAAACAAATTGTGGTATATTTACAGAATGAAATACTACTCAGCAGTAAAGATCAATGTCCTGATACATACAATACGGATGTCTTTAAAGCATTATTGGTGAAAGAAGCCAGATGCAAAAGAGTACATTATTATATGATGCCATTTATATGTAATCCAAAGCAGGTAAAGCAACTCTAGTGACAAAAATCAGGAAGTGATCACTGGAGTGTGGAGGTGCTCAGGGGTGATTTAAAGGTACTTGAGAACTTTCTGAGTGAATTGTAATGATTTATGTCTTCTTTTGGTAGTTATTACACAGATGTATGCAATTGTCAAAACATCAGACTTAACACTTAAAATGTGTACATTTTGTAATAATACAAATTTCTATATATCAGTTTAAAATAAAGGTGAGTAGTGGATTCCCTTTCCAGGAGTGTTTGTCTCTGACTCTTTACTGGCCTGTTATCTGTTTGCTTCAGTGAGGTTTTGGGGTTCCAACTTATTCAAGGCCAAGCCCTTGATCATGGATTTATCTTGAAGGGCACACAATCCAGTGTCCCAGGGACAGCATTTAGAATCTGTGAAGCAATTTTGTGGAAACAACAGTCACTTATTTCCATTGGTTAGTGAGCAACCACTTGAGCATTGTAAGGCACAGACTTGTACACGGACTTCCTTAAAAGTACAGCACTTAACCTACTTTGTTGCAAGCTAGTCAAAATGGAGTAAAAATTCATTATTCAAAGGCATGCAGAACACTATCACCTTTCATTAATGCCATTCGCTAGCATTTGCTGCTCTGACTTTTACAACACTCGAAATTAGTACTAGGATTTTTGGATACAAAATCATTTTTATCATTTCCTATCCACAGCAGACATCTTTTCCAAAGCAGGTAGACACTCAGATCATTCTTCCTTGTTAGAAAACTCTTTAGTGTTTTCCATAGTTAGATAGAAAAAACCCCACAAGTCTGGGCATATGGTAAGAATTTATTACCAAGCAAACAACTTTGTTCATACTAGGAAGACCAGCAATTAGATTATAAATGACTTCAGAGCAAGTGCGAGAACTTAACAATTTTAGTGCATTCCATGAGAAAGTCTATTTGCCCAAGAAGGCCCACAAGAAGTGCTCTACAAATGTTGGTTATTATTTTATGCTGTACTTCCTTTGAGAAAATGATGTGATGTACAGAGGTGGGAGTACACCTAGCAAGGAAATCTCCTTGTAAAAGGAAGCTGGGAAATTCAAGTAATGGTGTTTTTGGATAAGATCCCTAAGAAAACTTAGGAAAAACCCTGCTGTGCATGTGTTTGCTCAGTCCTCAGGAATCCCACTTGGCCAACTGACTCCAGAGAGCTACAGCCTCACCTTGCAAGCCTCAGATTCATAATTCTAAGAACAGCCATTTAATGTGCACTGAATTGGCTTATAGGGCACTACTCTGTTGTTACACAGAAAAAGAATTTAGCTATCAGAAGGAAATCTGAAATCTGCAGAAATATTTTCAGCCTGAAATGCTTTCTGGGGGATAAACTGTCTACTATAAATAGTTGGTTTTGTATTTTTTCTTCTTCTTTCTTCTTTCCTCTTCCTCTTTCTTCTTTCCTCCTTCCTCCTTTCTCTTTTCTCCCTCCTCCTCCTCCTCCTCTTCCTCCTCCTCCTTCTCCTCCTCCTCCTCCTCCTCCTCCTCCTCCTCCTCCTCCTCCTCCTTCTTCTTCTTCTTCTTCTTCTTCTTCTTCTTCTTCTTCTTCTTCTTCTTCTTCTTCTTCTTCTTCTTCTTCTTCTTCTTCTTCTTCTTCTTTCTCTTTTTTGACAGAGTCTCACTCTGTCACCCAGGCGGGAGGGCACTGGCCTGATCTCAGCTCACTGCAACCTCCACCTCCCGGGTTCAAGCGATTCTCCTTCCTCAACCTCCTGAGTAGCTGGGATTACAGGCATGTGCCACCATGCCCGGCTAATTTTTGTTATGTTTTAACAAAGCATGTTAATTTTTAAAATAATATGGAAATATTAATAAATATAGATAAATAAATAAATAAAATATAGTTTTAATAAGAAAAAGAAAGAAAAAGAAAATTGGTGGGGGAACAACTTATCTCGTGATATTTAACAGTACAGTAATAATATATTTTCCTTATCCCAGAGATAAACCTTTCTTTTCATTGAACACTCACAGAGTTATACCTCTCTTTTCAGAGAGCAGTGTGGAAACACTTTTGGTTTCAAGGCTACCAAGGGATATTTGGGAGCACTTTGAAACCTGTGGTGAGAAAGGAAGTCTCCTCAGAGATAAACGGGTAAGAAGCTTTCTGAGAAACTGCTTTGTGATGGGTCTATTCATCTCATACAGTTAAACCATTCTTTGGAAGGAGCAGTTTGAAATCACTGTTTCAGTGGAATCTTGGAAGGAAAATTGGGGAACGCTATGAAAAATGCAGTGTGAAAGGAAATATCCTCGGATGAAAACTAGAAGGAAGCTTTCTGAGAAACTACTTTCTGTTGTGTGAATTCCCCTCACAGAGTGAACGCATAATTTTCTTTCAGCAGTTTGCTGGGACTCTTCCTGTGTAATCTGTGAAGGGATATTCGGGAGTGCTTTGAGGCCTATGGTGAAAAGGGAAATACCTTCAGATAAAAATTGGAGAGTAGCTTTCTGTGAAGCTGCTTTGTGATGTGTGCGTTCCACTCTAAGAGTTATACATTTCTTCTCATAGAGCAGAATGGAAGCACATTTGGTGAAAAAGCTACCAAGGGATATTTTGGAGGGCATTGAAGCCTATTGTGAAAAAGGAAATATCCTCAGATAAAAACTGGAAAGAGGCTTTCTGAGAAACTCCTTTGTGATATGTTCATTTGACTCATCGAGATAAAGCTTTCCTTACATTGCACAGTTTGGAAACTCTGTCTTTGAGGAATCCACAAAAGCACATTCGGTGGCGCCCTGAGGCCTATGTTGAGCAAAGAACTATCTTCAAATAAAAACTGGACAGAAACTTTCTGAGAAACTGCTTTGTGTTGTGTGAAACAATCTCGCAGAGTTAAAAGATTCTTTACATTAAGGTGTTCGCTGAGGGTGTTTTTGTGTAAACTGCGCAGCGATACTCGGGAGCACTTTCAGGACTATGGTCTAAAAAGAAATATTTCCAGATAAAAACTGGAGAAAAGCTTTCCATGAGCCTCCTTTGTGATATGTGCACTGCACTAACAGAGTTACACCTCTCTTCTCATACTGCACTGTGGAAACACTTTTGGTGTATAAGGTACCAAGGGATATTTCAGAGAACTTGGAAGTCTCTGTTGAGAAGGGAAATATTCTCAGAGAAAAACTGGAAAGAAGCTGTCTGAGAAACTGCTTTGCGATGCGTGTATTTGTCACCTAGAGTTGAGCAACCCTTGGGATTGAGCAGTTTGAAATCGCTGTTTTTGTGGAATCTGAAAGAGGAACTTTGGGAACGCTATGAAAAATATTGTGGAGAAGGAAGCGTCCTCGGATGAAAACTAGAAGGAAGCTTTCTGAGAAACTGCTTTTGGTCGCGTGAATTCTTCTCGCAGAGTTAACCTTTTCTTTTCACATAGCAGTTTGATAACACTGTTTCTGTGTCGTCTGAGAAGGGATAACCGGGAGCCCTTTCAGGCCTCTGGTGAAAAAGGAAATAACTCCAGACGAAAACAGGAGAGAAGCTTTCTGTGAGACTGCTTTGTCATGTGTGCATTCCACTCGCAGAGTTATACTACCCTTTTCATCGAGCACTGTGTACACGCTTTTGGTGTAAAAGGTAACAAGGGGTATTTCAAAGCATTTTGAAACCAATGGTGAGAAAGGAAATAACCTCAGAAACACACTGGAAAGAAGCTTTCTGAGTAACTGCTTTGTTATGTGTGTATTCATCTCATAGAGCTAAACCACGTTTTGGACTGAGCAGTTTGAAATGGCTGTTTTTGTGGAATCCAGGAAGGGTCATTTGGGAATGCTATGAGAAATATGGTGGAAAAAGAAGCGTCCTCAAATGAAAACTAGAAGGAAGCTTTCTGGGAAACTGCTTTGTGATGTGTGCATTCCACACTAAGAAACAATCCCGCAGTGTTAACAGATGCCTTTCACTGAGGTGTTCGTTGACGGTATTTTTGTGTAAACTGCACAGTGATACTTGGTAGCGCTTTCAGGCCTACCTTCCAAAATAAATATTTCCAGATAAAAACTGGAGAGTAGCTTTCTGTGAAACTGCTTTGTGATGTGTGCATTCCACTCTAAGAGTTATACATTTCTCCTCATAGAGCAGGATGGAAACACTTTTGGTGAAAAAGCTACCAAGGGATATTTCGGAGCGCATTGAAGCCGATGGTGAAAAAGGAAATATCCTCAGATAAAAACTGGAAAGAAGCTTTCTGAGAAACTCCTTTGTGATATGTTCATTCGACTCATCAAGATAAAGCTTTCATCGCATTGCACAGTTTGGAAACTCTGTCTTTCAGGAATCCACGAAAGGATATTAGGTGGCATCCTGAGGCCTATGTAGGGAAATACCTTCAGATAAAAATCAGAAAGAACTTCCTGAGAAACTACTTTGTGATATGTGAATTCATCACAGAGTTACACCACTATTTCGTGGAGCCGTTTGCTAGCACTCTTTTTGTGGATTCTGAGAACTGATATTTCTGATCGGTTTGAAGAGTACAAGGACAAAGGAAATATCCTCAGTTGAAAACGTGAAAGAAGCTTTCTGTGAAACTTCTCTGTGATGTGTGAATTCATTTCACAGAGTTACACCACTCTTTGGTGGAGGAGTTTGCTAGCATTGTGTTTGTGAAATCTCAGAAGTGATATCTTGGATATCATTGAATCCCATGGTGAAAAATGAAATATTCTCAGATAAAAACTGCAGAGAGACCTTCTCAGAAACTGCTTTGTTGTGGGTGAATTCACCTCACAGAGTTACATCATTATTTTCAGTGAGAAGCTTGCTAAGAGTGTTTTAGCAGACTGTGCAATGAGACACACGGGGCCGCTTTGAGACCTGAAATATCCTCAGCTGAATAAAAAAAGAAGCTTTCTGAGAAACTGTTTGAGATGTGTGAAGTCAACCAAAAGAATTACACCTGTATTTCGTGGAACCATTTGCTAGCCCTGATTTTGTGGAGTCTGAGAATGGATATTTCAAATTGCTTTGAAAAGACTATACGGCCAAAGGAAATATTCTCGTATAAAAACCAGAATGAAGCTTTCTGAGAAACTGCTTTGTGATGTGTGAATTCATCTCAAAGTATTTCATGGAGCCGTTTGCTAGAACTCTTTTTGTGGAATCTGAGGAGTGATATTTTGGATTGCATTGAGGCCTGTGGTGATAAAGGAAATATCCTCAGATGAAAACTAGAAAGAAGGTTTCTGAGAAACTGCTATCTGATGTGTGAATTCATCTCAGAGAGTTACACATGTATTTCGTGGAGCCGTTTGCCAGCCCTGTTTTTGTGGAGTTTCAGAAGTGATATTTTGGAATACTATGAAAACTCCTCAGACAGAGGAAATATCCTCAGATAAAAACCAGAAAGAAGCTTTCTGAGAAACTGTTTTGTGATGCCTGAATTAAACTCACAGAGTTACACCTTTCTCTTCATGAAGCAGTTTGCTAATACTATTTTCGTGGAATCTGCAAAGTGATAATTGGGAGAGCATTGACGCCTGTGGTGAAAAAGGAAATATCCTCAGATAACAACGAGAAAAAAGCTTTCTGAGAAACTGCTTTGTGATGTGTTTTTATCCTTTATGATGCTTGAATTCATCTCACAATGTTACACCACTCTCTCATGGAGGAGTTTGCCAGCTCCGTTTTTGAGGGATCTCAGAAGTGATGTTTTGCATATCATAGAATCCCATGGTGAATATTGAAAAATCCACAGATAAAACCCGGGAAGAAGCCTTCTCAGAAACTGCTTTGTGGTGTGTGAATTCACCTCACAGAGTTACACTATTGCTTTCATTGAGATGTTTCCTAACAGTGTTTTCAGAGAATCTGCAATGAGATATACGGCAGTGCTTTAAGAACTGAAATACGAGAAAGAAGCTTTCTGAGAAAATTCTTTGTGATGTATGAATTCATCTCACAGAGTTACACCACTTTTTGATGGAGGAGTTTGCTAGCACTGTTTATGTGGAATCTCAGAAGTGATATATCGGATATCGTTGAATTCCATGGTAGAAAATGAAATATCCTCAGATAAAAACAGCAGAGAGACCTTCTAAGAAACTGCTTTGTTGTGGGTGAATTCAGCTCTCAGAGTGACATCATTGTTTTCAGTGAGAAGCTTGCTAACTGTTTTTCCACAGAATTTGCAATGACACACACGGGGGCGCTTTGAGACCAGAAAAATCCTCAGCTGAAGCAAGAAAGAAGCTTTCTGAGAAACTGTGTGTGATGTATGAATTCAACTCACTGAATTACACCTGTATTTCGTAGAGCCTTTTGCTAGCCCTGATTTGGTGGAATCTGAGAACGGATATTTCAAATCGCTTTGAATACTATAGGGCCAAAGTCAATATCTTTGGAGAAATGATGCTTTGTGAGAAACTGCTTCGTGATGTGTGAATTCATCTCACAGAGTCACACAGGTATTGCGTGGAGCCGTTTGCTAGCACTCATTTCGTGGAATCTGAGAAGAGATATTTTGCATCGCTATGAAGACTCTTCGGATGGAGGAAATATCCTCAGATAAAAATGAGAAAGAAGCTTTATGAGAAACTTCTTTGTGATGTGTGAATTCATCTCACAGAGTTACACCTTTCTCTTCATGAAGCAGTTTGCTAACAGTGTTTTCGTGGAATCTGCAACGTGATATTTATAAGGGCATTGAGGCCTGTGGTGAAAAAGGAAATATCCTCAGATGAAAACTGGAAAGAAGCGTTCTGAGAAACTGCATTGTGATGTGTAAATGCAACTGATAGAGTTACACTGTTCTTTTCATTGATCAGTTTGCTAACACTGTTTTCTTGAAATCTGCAATGGGATAATTCATAATGCCATGAGGCTTACCGTGACAAAGGAAATATCCCCAGATAAAAACGAGAAAGAAGCTTTCTGAGAAACTAGTTTGTGATGTGTGAATTCATCTCACAGATTTACACGTTTCTCTCCATGAAGCAGTTTGCTAACACTGTGTTCGTGGAATCTGCAAAGTGATATTTGGGAGGGCTTTGAGGCCTGTGGTAAGAAAGGAAATATCCACAGATGAAAATTAGAAAGAAGGTTTCTGAGAAACGATATATGATGTATTAATTCACCACACAGAGATACACTTTCTTTTCATGGAGCATTCTGTTACCACACTTTTTGTTGAATCTGGGAAAGGATAATTGGGATCATTATGACGACTATACGGACAAAGGAAATACCCTCAGATAAAAATCAGAAAGAAGCTTTCTGCACAACTGCTCTTTGATGTGTGAATTCATCTCACAGAGTTACAGCTTTCTCATCATGAAGCAGTTTGCTAACACTGTTTTTGTGGAGTCTGCAACGTGATATTTGGCAGCGCATTGAGGCCTGTGGTGAAAAAGGAAATATCCTCAGATGAAAACAGGAAAGAAGCGTTCTGAGAAACTGCATTCTGTTGTGTGAGTGCAACTCACAGAAGTACAGTTTTCTTTTCATTGATCAGTTTGCCAGCACTGTTTTCTTGAAATCTGCAATGGGCTATTTCTTAGCACCATGAAGCTTATGGTGACACAGGAAATATCCTCAGATAAAACGAGAAAGGATCTTTGTGAGAAACGGCTTTGTGATGTGTGATTCATCTCACAGGGTTACACAGGTAATTCGTGGAGCCATTTGCTAGCACTGTTTTTGTGGAATCTGAGAAATGATATATTGGATCACTGTGAAGACTTCCCGGATGAAGGAAATATCCTCAGATAAAAACTAGAAAGACGCTTTATGAGAAACTGCTTTGTGAAGTGTGAATTCATCTCACAGATTTACACATTTCTCTCCATGAAGCAGTTTCCTAACACTGTTTTCGTGGAATCTGCAAAGTGATATATGGGAGCGCATTGAGGCCTGTGGTGAAAAAGGCAATATCATCCGATGAAAACTAGAAAGAAGGTTTCTGAGAATCTGCTATGTGATGTGAGAATTCATCTCTCAGAGATACACTTTCCCTTCATGGAGCATTCTGTTACCACTCTATCCTCAGCTGAAGAAAGAAAGAAGCTTTCGGAGAAACTGTTTGTGATGTGTGAATTCAACTCACGGAATTATACCTGTATTTCGTGGAGCCGTTTGCTAGCCCTGATTTGGTGGAATCCGAGAATGGAAATTTCCAATCGCTTTGAAGACTATACAGCCAAAGTCAATATCCTCGGATAAAAAGCAGAATGAAGCTTTCTGAGAAACTTCTTTGTGATGTGTGAATTCACCTCACAGAGTTACACCTGTATTTCATGGAGCCGTTTGCTAGTCCTGTTTTTGTGGAGTCTCAGAAGTGACATTTTGGAACGCTATGAAGACTCCTCAGACAGAGGAATTATTCTCAGATAAAAACTAAAAAGAAGCTTTCTGAGAAACTTCTTTGTGATGTGTGCATTCATCTCACAGATTTACACGTTTCTCTCCATGAAACCGTTTCCTAACACTGTTTTCGGGTAGTCTGCAAAGTGATATTTGGGAGCGCATTGAGGCCTGTGGTGAAAAAGGAAATAATCTCAGATGAAAACTAGAAAGAAGTTTTGTGAGAAACTGCTATCTGATGTGTGAATTCATCTCTCAGAGATACACTTTACTTTCATGGAGCATTCTGTTACCACTCTTTTTGTTGAATCTGGGAAGGGATATTTGGGATCACTATGAAGACCAGACGGACAAAGGAAATACTCTCTGATAAAAATCAGAAAGAAGCTTTGTGAGAAACGTCTTTGTGATGTGATAATTCATCTCAGAGAGTTACACCTTTCTCTTCATGAAGCAGTTTGATAACACTGTTTTCGTGGAATCTGCAAAGTGAAATTTGGGAGCGCATTGAGGTCTATGTGAAAAAGGAAATAGCCTTAGATGAAAACTAGAAGGAAGCTTTCTGACAAACCACTTTAGGACGTGTGAGTTCATTTTAGAGAGTTATACTTTCCTATCATGGAGCAGTCTACTACCAATGTCTTTGGGGAATGTGAGAAGAGCTATATTGGATCGCATGGAGGCCTACACTGAGAAAGGAAATATCTTCAATTAAAAACGTGAAAGAAGCTTTCTGAGAAACTTCTTTGTGATGTGTTAATTCATCTCAGAGAGTTACACCTTAGTCTTCATGGAGCAGTTTGTTAACACTGTTTTCGTGGAAACTGCAACGTGATATTTGGGAGCGCATTGAGGCCTGTGGTGACAAAGGAAATATCCTCAGATGAAAACTGGAAAGAAGCATTCTGAGAAACTGCATTGTGATGTGTGAATGC